>NC_068983.1:20321010-20326512 GCF_001194135.2 Octopus bimaculoides
TACCAAATCCACTCATAAGTCGTTGGTCGGCCCGAGGCTATAATAGAAGACACTTGCCCAAGATGCCACGCAGTGGTACTGAACCCGGAACCATGTGGTTGGTAAGCAAGCTACTTACCACACAGCCACTCCTACGCCGACATTGTTCAATATATCTTTATTTAATTCAATCGTTGATCATTTGAGGTAATTATGACTGTCGTTTCTAGAAAATAAAATGGCCATGAAGAAGCTCTCTTTATGTGGTCAATCGATTATCTCGTTTTCGCAAATATCACCGCTGTAGTTGGTATCTGCGATCGGCGGAATGGTTAAGAATCTCGTTTCATAACAACGCAATTCCAGGTTCGATCCCTGTGCGTAGTGTCTTGAGCAAAATAATTTGACTATAGCTTAGGATTGTTGTATACCTTGCTAATGAAAATGAGTTCATGGAAACTGAATAGAAGCCTGTCGGATGCATTGTACCTGTAATTCAACATGTACCGCCTTATCACGTTCTGTTATATAGATTTGAATGAGAATTACTTTAAATGTACAAGTGTGATTGATATATTAAGTCACAGAAGATATTTAAATCGATAGAAGATAATTGAATTGATTGAACTAGTGAATCTACGTAGTCAAACGACGGAGATCCACTGTAAAGCAGTGACAGTACAATGAGATTCCCAACTGGTTTGCTTACTTGAATATTCAGTTCAAGTGACTCAGTGGCTAGAGAGATGAGCTCACAGTCATGAAGTAGTGAGTTCGATCTCCGAACCGGCTTGTGTGTTGTGTTCTTGAGTAAGACACTTTATTTCACGTTGCTCCAGTTCACTCAGCTGTAGAAATGAGTTGCGACGTCACTGGTGCCAAGCTGTATCGGCCCCTTTGCCTTTCCTTTGGATAATATTGGTGGTGTGGAGAGGGGACGCTGGTATGCATGGTTGAAAGCTGGTTTCCCATAAAACAACCCGGACTGGTGCCTTAGAGGGTAACTTTCTAGGTGCAATCCCATGGTCATTCATGACAGAAAGCGGTCTTTAGCCCTTACCTTTGTTGTAGTAGGAAATTTTCCTTTCTGGGTTTCTTTTAAGGAAGGCGGGTGATGGCGTTGTCAGAGGCGGAAGGACGGTACCACTGATTTTTCAAGGGCTTCGCAATTGGTGAAAAGAAAGGAGGAAGTTGACAAGCTGAAAACTTGGTTCGAATGCTTGCAACAGAATAATCTCCACTACAGATACCCATGGATAAGGTGTTGGTATCAAACAAAGAAAATTATTAAATTGGGAATTGGAGGAGGTGAGCATCAACAGCCTCTGGAAAATTTGATCGACATAAGATTACTGTAAGGAGACATATGCAGTGAGGTCGAATACGAAATCACATCGTTGCAAAGCAATCGTCTTAACAACACAGCCATGTATCAACATGTGAAAGGTCATTCAACGTTACACGCAGAACATAACTGTGTGCAAAACAGATCCTTGCTTGTACGGATAGGAACGTAGAGAAAACCCAATCTTTTACGTGTTTCAGTAGTTTGACTGCAGCCATGCAAGAACAAGGCATTGTGAAGTTTTGCCGAAAAAGTCGACTCCTGTATTTTGTTTTAAAGTCTGGTTCGTATTTATTCGGCTCCCTTTGGAGGTAGTGTTATGGCGACGTAAACAAACTAACACCGGATGTCAAGCGGTGAGGAGACAAGCACACACACGTGTGCGTGTGTGTGTGTGTGTGTGCGTGTATGATTATTGCCGACGTGCCGACGGGATTCTAAACAGTTTCGGCCTACCAAATTCACTAACAAAGCATTGATCGACCTGAAACTATTGTAGAATATTTAAACAAGGTGCCGCGCAGTGGGACTGAACCCGAATCCATTTGGTTGCAAAGTACCATGCCTGCAGTTTTTTTATATTTGTTTATCAGTTCCGGTCATGGATCCTACAAATTCATGTGACTCGAATAAGATTATTTCATTTCAAATTCCTTCATAAAAAGAATGAGCGTCACAGCATCACTTTCATGTCAGTTCTGAAACCTGCAAACTAATCACAAGGAATTGATATTTTAATTTCATTAAGCTGCGGGCGGCATTGACAATCTTGTTTTCAGTGAACCGAAACTGCAGTCTAGTTTCAAACCCTAGGTGGTCGTTCTTGATTTGCGTCGCTAATCAAAACCGATATTTATTTATTCATTTATTTATTTAATTTATATCATAATTGGTGGACAATGGCGACTCTGGTTATTGGTTTCCAACAAGCTAATCACAGGTTCACTGCATTTCTGATATACACAACGGAAATATTCCTATCCCTATTGTCTCTTTATTCTCTCTTTCTCACTCACTCACTCTCTCTCCAATTATCTGTCTATCTCTTCCTTTATACTTTTCTCTGTTACTGTCTATTGCACTTTTATTTAGTTCATATAAACTTACGCAGACATAATCTCAGAATGCAAACATACGCCGACACATATTCATGTTGAAGCATTTCATCTTGTGTATATGAACATTATATAGATAGATAGATAGTTAGTTTAATCTCTGTTTACAAAGAGGCATAGGTTGTTACCGAACAAACATCAACGTTCACAGCTCCTGCAAAAAAGCAAAAAATCAGCTCAGATTACATGTAAGATGGGGGCGGGGAAAAAAAAACGTCCCACGACAATCAACTGCATCCGAAAAATAATTTTTCCGCTCAACCGAGACAACAATAACAAGTTATGAAACACATATGTTCTGAAATAACTGCAGCATCAATAGACTTCCTAGCCTCAAATACTGTACTGGAATGCGCACCGTCTACAGTATGGACATAGTTGTAAATAGTTGAAGAATTTAAAGTAATGCAGGCATATACAGAGTAATAGATACTGATGTTAGAACTATTGCACTACACATACTGCGCTGCATCACCGCATATCTTGGTTGGCAGCAGAATCCTTAACTCGGAGAAGGTATAGCAAAAGCGGGGGAAAAAAAGACCTATTCGCTTGGATTGTTTATTTTTGTTAATTATCAGCCAATCATTGCATTGCTTGATATGCTGATGCACAACGACTATTTGTATTTTCGTTTAATTTAAATTGACACTTTATAATTCTGAAATTATTTTAAATTCATTATGTTAATTATCCAGGCAGTTGATGCAATATCGATTGAGCAATGGGACAGCCTTCGCATTATGATTTAAAATGTCACCGAGTTCGAATTTGCTTTCATTGTTTCTAGGTTGATTAAATTGACTCCTCCGCTTTCACCATTTGTATGCTGTTTAAATTGACTCATTTGCCATTGTCCGAAATTTTCTGGCCTTGCTACAAAGAGAGAAATCATTAACATATTAAAACTAAAGGGCAGTAGATCACAATCGTTAAAGTATCTGAAAAATACCTTGCTCTTTACGTCCTGATTTCAAATCCCGCTGAAGTCAGCTTTACTTTTAATCCTCTCAGAGTACATAAAATAATCATTTCTATTAAAGGCACAAGGCCTGAAAATTTGTGGGGAGGAGATTAGTCGATTACATCGACCCCAGTACTCAACCGGTACTTAATGTATTGACCCCGAAAGGATGAAAGGTAAAGTCGACCTCGGCGGAATTTGAACCCAGAACGTAAAGACAGACGATATACTTCTAAGCATTTCCCCTGGCGTGCTAACGATCCTGCCAGCTCGCCGCCTTTCAGTACATAAAACAATGAACCAGTCAAGTAATGGGCTCGATGTAATCAGGACCGTCAAAATTTCAGACTTCATGTCTACGCTAGAAACAGTTATATTAAAAGTAATGCAAGAATGTTATGGGCAGGTATGGAAGGCTCGAGAAATGCTGAATGAATTCCTTTCATAATTATCAAAAGGCGTAGGCATGGCTGTATGGTAAGAAAACTTGCTTCTGCGCATGCGTTGGTCAATGATTTTTCTTTGCACTGCTAGGAGTCACGACGCTGTACACCAACATCGTGAATAACTGAATAAGGGAAGCACAACTATAAGGTAAGACGTTTTTTTTTTTGTTGTTGTTGGGGGATTCAGTGGAGGTTTGTTGCTCGTGTTTATTTACTTTGTCGAACAAGAAATCTCCACTGAGTTCCGGGCATTTGTCTGCCTGTAGTTGTGCTTAGAGTCTCACTTAGCAGGGAGAAGTGCGTTTTGGAGGCGTGTCCCTTTTCCAATAATTGCAAACATTGTGCTTATTTTATACCCATGTTTTGGTGAAATTGTTGTGTGACTGATTTATGCCCTGGATTACCAAGTGGATTACCGAATTGGCTAGGAGTAACAAGACGGCCAGAAGAATAGTTTACTGTGTTTTTTAACTATTTTCCTTTCTTCTTCCTTCATTTTATTTTTTTAACTCATTGAACTTTTGTTTTTCTGTGAATGTTTCCCCCCCCCCCCAAAAAAAAAACATGGCATAAAAGATGAACAACATTGCCACTATCGCAAAGAGCTCAGGATTGAAACTATAACTATACCTGATATCAACCCTTGAAGAGCCCCTTCGGTCAGAAATGACCATAGTATTGCACTAAGAAAGTTCGTTTTCGAAGTAGAAGTTCCGGACATAGTTGTTTGTAGAAGACCAGCAGTTGCCCATGCATACCAGTCTGATATTTTTAAATTCCACCTCCTCCCCCTCTTCAATACACTAATTTCTTTTCCAGTTGAACATACAAATATTTCGTACTTTCCATTTTACTTCTCATTCTTCTCCACTAACTTTTATGTCTTATATTTTTATGAATCATTTATTGTTATATTTCAAATACTCTTCAAAATTTAATCATTTTTTTTTATTACGTTGTTATCCCGATAATCTTATTTTATTCGTTATCACGATGATTTTATTCGCCTGACCCATTTCTATTCTCATATAAGATTATATGATTTCAGTCGACCTAAAAGCATATTAATATCTACAGACTTACGAGGGAGTGCTGAAAAGTTCCTGGCTTTAAGGGTATTGTGAAGGGCCTGGCTGGGGGCTCAACCTTCTGAGTTCTTTTACGGGGCTTATAAAAATTGAAGGACCGCTGCAATAATGTGTGAATCTGAGAGGGGAATATGACTAAAATCATAATTAACTGATCCTCCTGTATTTTCTTTCTCCAAGACCAGGAACTTTTCAGCACCCCTCATATTTGTGATTTAAAATATTTCATCTGTGACCGTCCTACTTTTCGTTGAAAAAAAAAAAAATCTGAAAAAAAAAAATGATAGTGTGATTTTTAAAGAGATTTTGTAACTATTTCTAGGACATTGAGTGTTTGCGTAGAGCAAGTAAAGTAAAACCTCTACCGCAACTGACATTTCAGTCACATTCAAATTTAAACATCGCGTTAATTAAGTTTCCCACGAACTCCAAACGCAACCAAAACCAGCTCGAACCTTTTAAGACAAAATCGGAAATTCAATCCAATCTGCATCTGAAAATTAAAGATTTCTTCTTTTACTCAGCACATATGCACACACTATAGGTTTTTGTGCACATGATATTC
>NC_068983.1:20327087-20330558 GCF_001194135.2 Octopus bimaculoides
ATTATTGCATCTCCCTCACGCTCACCGCGATAAATCTCCCCCACGTCCATCTTATTACGGTGAGCTACGTATGTCTTTTGGGACGCCGTAGTTTCAAAATGTGCTAATACGTACACGTTATGGGAACAAATAGAAAGATATATAGCATGCTGTGTAGATCGCTCGATGCATATTGTTGATATCTGAAGCTGCCCGTGTCACAAGTGTATATAGCAAGGCTCTTAGTTATTTCACATGAACGTTATTTGCATGTTGCTGAACACAAGAGAGCAATCCGCCGTCTCCATACACCAAGTCAACTCTTCATGAGATGAATGTGAATATAGAAGGAAAAGAGGGATGTAGAGGATTTCCAGTTGTCACCGTGAGCTGGACAATGTGTGTGGTGAATAGAATTGCGAATAGACCATGACATACTGCGTGGTAAAATAATATTAATAATCGCATTATTTCATCGTCGTCATTATCACCATCGTAACATCATTATAATTAGCAAATTGTTCAAGTTGTTGAGCATGGTGAATATGACAAATGATCATTAATCATAACAGTGGTGGTGGGGGTTCTGAAGCACAAGACTATCAGTCTAGAGGGGAAGGTCATTAGTGGATAGCACTGACTACGGTACTTGACTGGTACTTTATTTTCCACGATATTCTTTTCTTGATCACGATATTTGGCTGGTACTTCATTTTCTCGACCCCGAACGAAATAATGAGAGTCGAATCTGACTGCAACAAGACTGAAATCCAGATTGTATAGAATCGGAAACAATACCGTAAGGCATTTTGTCGGAATCTTGAACCATTCTATCAATAGTGATGATGATGATGAAAGTAATAGCAGTCCTTTCTACTATAGGAACAAAGCCTGAAAAATTAGGGGAGGGGCTAGTTGATCATATCGGCCCGAGTACTCAATTGGTACTTAATTTATCGATCCTGAAAGGTT
The DNA here is from genome assembly GCF_001194135.2 of Octopus bimaculoides. Classification (NCBI taxonomy): domain Eukaryota; kingdom Metazoa; phylum Mollusca; class Cephalopoda; order Octopoda; family Octopodidae; genus Octopus; species Octopus bimaculoides. The sequence goes on from NC_068983.1 coordinate 20,328,039, forward strand.
GAAAGGCAAAGTCGCCTCTGGCGGAATTTGAACCCAGAACGTAAAGACGGACGAAATGCCGCTAATAATAATAATAATCCTATATACTATAGACACAACGCCTGAAAATTTGCGGGAGGGGCTAGTTGATTACATCGACTCTAGTGCTCAACTGGCACTTAATTTATCGACCCCAAAAAACGATGAAAGGTAATGTCGACCACAGCGAAATTTGAACTCAAAACGTAAAGACTGACAAAATGGCGCTAAGCTAATTTCCCGTGCTAACGATTCAGTCTATGCGCTGCCTTAAAATGATAATGAAAATAACAATATTACGGGGATGTACTTGCATAGCAAGTAACCTGATCTGAGATAGTGTGCTGGAACGAAAACAATTGCAGCGTGGAAGGTGTTTATAAGCCATTTAAGAAACAAACAAAAACCGTTAGATTCACTTCATCACTTCATTCCGTCCTGCAGCACGGAATTTTGTCAGTGAACAGGTCGCGGTCTCAAAGCGACAAAAATATTTTGGCAAATTATATTTAAATGTTGAAATGAATCTAACGGTTTTTGTGTTTCTTAAATGTGATGCAGGAACTAGCATAGTTATGAAGAAGTGCCTGGGAGTATTTTATCCGGCTCTGTTCATTTTGAGTAAAAAATCACCGTGAGATCAACTTTGGAGTCGAGAAATTAAAATACCAGTCAATTACTATGTCTTTTGTTTTTCATCCCTGAATGTGTCGGTGTATTGTTTATTTTGCTTCAATCAGCCACACTGTGAAAGCGAGTACAATCCGCTATTTAAATCCTCAGATATTTTTCCTGGAAGTCTTTTCTCTGCAGACCAGCTCGCTCGCAGTGAGGATCTCCGTCTACAGTTCGTTTGTTATGAGTTCGTGGGCAGCGCCCTACACGCGCCCAATACTCTCTAGGCCACGTGACTTCACTTCAAATTTGAGCACGGGTGACATTACACCGTCATGTGACCAACTCTGTCTCTGAGCAATGTGGTTGCAACGGTTGGAAATCCACCCTTGTGACTACTTATTTCCAGCTCTTCCTGCAAAGAAATATCAGTCACATATCTTTAATATCAAAACTTACCGTTTAAGAAATGAAAATACAAATGTGATAGCTTAGTTCATAGACACACAATGTTTGAATAAAAAAGATAAAAGGAAAAGACGATTGTCAGTGTCGGCACGCCTTTGTTCCCAGTTCTGCTCCATCTTTATTCTGGTGTTCGCTTAAATGGAGCACCGCCATAACGTATTTTCTATCGGTTTTGTTGTCACTTTTTATTGCGGGAAGTTGATCTATGATTGAGTTTGCAGCAGCTGATCTTCTCTGAGTGCATCCTTGAATGCTGTCTTGAACTGTGGCCAAATAACAAGGAAAGAATAATTTGATGCTGGAGACATTGTCACCATCGTTGTCGCCCTCAATGTCATCAGTGTCGCCGTCGACATCATCATCGAAAGATTTGATATATTTTCTTGTTTATTTTTGTGTCTCATCTGAAAAAAATTCATTCATTTATTTATTTATTTTCATGTCTTATTTGTCCTTCTGTGTTTCACCTGCTCTTATTTTTTAGTAACCCAGTCACCTTCTCTCTTCATACCTAGCACTATATGTCATCTATAAAACCTGTATTTGTAATAAAAAGCTGATTATGTTCAAACCTCCCTCCCTCTCTTTCTCTCCCTCTCTCTTCCTCTCCATCTCTCTCCCTTTCCCACTCTCCCTCCCTTTCTCTCTCTCTCCTTATTCTCTTTCACCCTCTCCCTCTCTCTTCCGCTCTCCCCTCTCTTTCACTCTCTCTCCATATTCTCTTTCTCTCTCTCACTCTCTCCCTTACTTTCTCCTTCCCTCTCTCTCTTTCTCCCTCTCTCACTCTCTTCTCTCTCTCCCTCACCCTCTCTCTCTCTCTCTCACTCGCCCTCTTTCTCTCTCACTTTCCCTCTCTATCTCTCACTCTTTCTCTCTCACTTTCACTCTCTCCCTCTCGTTCTCTTGCACACGCGCACACATACACTGAACTACAAGACGCCCGTACTGTCACACAGACATGCATGAACAAACATATATTAATCCAGCAGCGGGACGTTTTGGCCTTTGCCCCGCACTCCAAGCCTAACGATGTCACTGTGTTGATGTCCGGCTCGAATTTCTTTCGTTCGATATCCTTAGGGAAAAAACCAAACCAAAGATGGGTTGCCACAGAATTGACCTCTTTAGAATAAAGATTAGTAAGAGACGTTTAGTGTAGGGTTCACTGTAGCAGTTGAGAAGAGTTGAAGACAGAGAATGGGACTTGTTAATATGTAGGCTAGTATCAGGGTTACTCTTTTACTTGTTTCAGTCATTTGACTGTGGCCATGCTGGAGCACCGCCTTTAGTCGAGCAAATCGACCCCAGGACTTATTCTTTGTAAGCCTAGTACTCATTCTATCGGTCTCTTTTGCCGAACCGCTAAGGTTACGGGGACGTAAACACATCAGCATCGGTTGTCAAGCGATGCTGGGTGGA
>NC_068983.1:20330959-20332515 GCF_001194135.2 Octopus bimaculoides
TATATATATATATATATATATATATATATATACACACACATACATACACGTGGCTGTAATTATGTATTTATGTATGTCTGTGTGCGCGTATGTATGTTTATGTGTGTGTATATATATATATATATATATATATATATGAATGAAAGCTTATTTGATACACATAATTATATATATATAAATTTGTATCTCTGTGTGTTTAATCTCACATGTATGAGTATATCTTTGTATGCGTGTGTAAACGTGTGATTAGTGTATTTGAATAATATATAAATTTAGTCACATCCATTACAACACATCATACACCTATATACATGTACCAATATGTGTGTTTCTGTGTAAATTTATATGTATATATGTGCTATGTGCATATATATGTTAATACGTGTGTGTGTGTGTGTGTGTGTGTGACTCAACACACACATACTCGCACAGATGTAAATACATTTATGTATAAAAATGAATACGTATATGTGTCCGTGAGGATATGTGTATGGCTATATAACTATTATAATTGTTTCGGATTTCGATATTCATGAGTTTCATGAGCGGACTGACATTTAATGTATTATACCCTGGAGGAAAAAGAATTATTATCAACATTCAATAAATTTCGCCTAAGGTTGACGTTTCAAGCAAACCTATCTGCAGTAAACTTCTTGTATGTCACGATCAGCTAAATATTCAAAACACACGAACTTTTAAGGGAACCAAACATCTCAACACATAGCTAAAATGCGAAATCTAAGCAACCAACCAATTATAAAAACATCTCTGAAGTGACATCTAGTGGAATCTAGCTTAACTACGATCTACGCACATCAGATAACGTTCAATAATATCCATAGTTTTTATAACGTTCAGTACCATAATGTTTATATAAATAGAAAATTGTTGGTTTTTTTAAACTTATGCCAGCCGTATTTGAAGAAATGCGTTCCAAATATGACCATTCTATTCATTTATTTCTAGTCAATTACGAGATGGGAATACATTAACCAGATATATCGGTTTTGTTTTGTTTTTTTTCAAGATGCTGTAGTAATGTTTAAGAGACTATTGGCTGTTGTTTAATTTAGACCAAGAGATTTGTTGGCACTCCATCGCTTTACGACATCGACGGTTCCAGTTGATCCAATCAACGGAACAACCTGCTCGTGAAATTAGCGTGCAAGTGGCTGATCACTCCACAGACACGTGTACTCTTAACGTAGTTCTCGGGGATATTCAGCGTGACACAGTGTGACAAGGCTGACCCTTTGAATTACAGGCACAACAGAAACAGGAAGAAAGAATGAGAGAGAATTGTGGTGAAAGAGTACAGCAGGGTTCGCCACCACCAACACCTGCCGGAGCCTCGTGGAGCTTTAGGTGTCTTCGCTCAATAAACACTCACAACGCCCGGTCTGGGAAACGAAACCGCGATCCTATAACCGCGAGTCTGCTGCCCTAACCACTAGGCCATTGCGCCTCCACCACCAAGAGATTAGGTTGAATACATTAACCAGATATGTCGGTTTTGTTTTTTGCTTTTTCAAGATGCTGTAGTAATGTTTGAG
>NC_068983.1:20333093-20334895 GCF_001194135.2 Octopus bimaculoides
CCCCCCCCCCACACACACACACACAAAAGCATGTATTTTATTGGAGCTGAAAAGATTTCAAAATTTATTACTCATAGTTTCACGTAAGCGATCATCAGACAGTCGTTAATATTTAGAATAATTCTGTGATTTATAAATGCTTATAATCAGTGCAATGAGAATTATTTAGTAAGTCATCGAGTAAACATCTAAAGTCAGCGAGTAAACATTGGAAGCTGATTGGACTAGGCATTAAAAACTTTCAAAATAACAGGAATCAGTTGAATAAAAAAAAAAACCGATTAGCTTAACTGAAAAACATGAACATTAAAGGCGAGTCGAAATTATATTAAAAATTAATAACTGGATGACGCAAATCGTCTATTTACGTGGAGATAGGTATTAATAAATACAGTGATGGAAAAATGTCCTTTTAGAGACGAAGAGTTGACTATGCTGTAAGGGATAATATTAATAATTCAGACAAGGACGAATGAGTGTCCTGTAAAACAAAAAGTACATGTAAAAACTAGATAAATAATCTATGAAGAAAGTGGATGGCTGGCTGACTGGATGGATGGCTGATATATGATAGAAAAGGAGGGAGAAGGAAAAGACAAGGAAAATAAAAGAGAAAAAGTGAAAAGAAATAGAAACAAGATACTAGATGTCACAATTGTAAACATGTACTTAATGCATACGTAACTAGAAAGACAAATCCGTATTTACTTTAGTATATTAGTGTCTGTACATAATTAATGCTCAGGTGCATTATCCGCGACTCTACCTTGGTGCCTTTGTTATTTAAATACCTTGATTCTATCGGATCTTGATAATGATATATATATTTTCAATTTGTTTATAAGAAACTTTTAAATATGCAAATACAGCCCTTATTCTATTATGCTGACTAGTGAACCAGTTTTTCGGAGTTGCATTGAGCTGCACCGATATAATGTAGGATGAATATAATAATAATAACAATAATCCTTGGATAGATTTTATGAACATTTAATGCATCGCTGCGTGCGTTTCCATAATTCACATGTCTCTTAAGATCACAGTCCGTATTGAACTTGGATCTTAATCCGTACTGTGATCTTAAAGGACAAGTGATTTTTGGAAACGTACGAGGCGATGTATTAAATGTTTATAAATTATTTTATATATTGTTATTTTATATGATCATTTGCATGTATGTATATCATTCACTGTATCGACTTATTATTGCCAAAGACGCATTATTGGCTGTTGTTGTACACCACTGGTGACAATGCACTTCTGCGCATTGTTGTAGCTTTCGAATGATGCCAGTCCACTGGTGTGGCGGAACAGACCAATATTCTCCCTTAACGGAACGACAATCCGTCGCAGGTATTACATATTTACATCTGAGTAGAATAGAACAACGTGAAATAAAGTGTTCTCCTCAAGAATACAATATCTGTCTAGAAATCGAAATCACAATCTTGCGATCGTGAGTGCAACATCCTAAGCACTAGGCCACGCGCCTTCACTGTGAGATATATATATATATATATATGTTATTTTACTCTTATTAATGTAGCCAGGCTCAGAATTGGGTCCTGGAGCAGTTAATAAACGTAGTTCCCTCCGTTCCCTCACTGGAGGGAGAGACGGAGGAAGTCGAGGAGCCTCCTCGAAGAAAGGAAAAAAAAGAAAGAAGGTGGGCAACAATGTTTGCCCACCGAAGGCTGCGGGGGACGAGGAGGACCTTCCGGTTAAGCCGGAAGTGCCACTACTCCTGTGCCCCCCCCCTACAAAAAAAAGAAAAAAGTACGGGACACGGTCGGCGCCTGATA
>NC_068983.1:20335452-20337945 GCF_001194135.2 Octopus bimaculoides
TGTGTACTGCCCTCGTGTCTAATTTAATGAATAAAAGTAGTTTGCTTACCAACCACATGGTTCTGGGTTCAGTCCCACTGCGTGGCACCTTGGGCAAGTGTCTTCTACTATAGCCTCGGGCCGATCAAAGCCTTGTGAGTGGATTTGTTAGACGGAAACTGAAAGAAGCCCGTCGTATATATATATATGTATGTATGTGTGTGCATATGTTTGTGTGTTTGTGTTTGCCAACCCCCAGCATCGCTTGACAACCGATGATGGTGTGTTTACGTCCCCGTAACTTACCGGTTCGGCAAAAAAAGACCGATAGAAGAAGTACCAGGCTTACAAAGAATAAGTCCTGGGGGTCGATTTGCTCCAGCATGGCCACAGTCAAATAACTGAAACAAGTAAAAGAGTGAAAGAGAATATTTAAAAGATTACATTAAAAAATGTCTAATCAACAAAAATATTACTTCCAATAACCAACAATCCTTAAAAACACTCGAGACGAAAACATCGTATTCAAAACAGCGTGAAAACTTTCAATAGCAATGAAATGACTACAGAAGAAAATTGCGGTATTAAGAAATAAAACTCCTCTGAAATGTGTCCTACTCATTTACCATCTAATATAGGACCGATGTATTATCAATCGCTCCACTGATTCTTTACACTGGTGCCAAATAACTTCTCTTCTCTCTTATGGGTGATTTCACTCAAGCTGGCCTTGGCACCATCAAATAACCAGGCTCTCAACCTGCATCAGCAAATTCTAAAGATTTGACAAATATAAAACTAAGCTAAACTATGATTTCAAATTTTGGCACAGGGCCAGTAATTTTGGGGGAGGGGTAAGTCGATTGCATCGAGCTCCGTGTTCAACTGCTACTTATTTCATCGCCCCTCACCCCAAAAAAAGGATGAAGGGCAAATTCGACCCCGGCGGCATTTTAACTCAGAATGTGAATACGGACGAAATGCTGCTAAGCTTTTTGTCCGGCGTATTAATGATTCCGCCAGATCGCCTAAACGATAACTCCCAGCAATGGCTTCGTTAAGAACACTTGACAAACATTGAAAACATACGAGTCGAAAAAATATTCACTTCTGAATAATAGGTAAAGTTTCACCAACTAACAACCGGTTGCAGAAGAGAATTAGGCCATTAACGTATCGTACTCATGTCAGAAGAGTTTTACTCATTTATCTTTCCTTTTAGTTCTTACTTATTTCGGTCATTGGACTAAGGTCATGCTGGGGCACCACCTTGAAATGATTTAGCAGAACTAATCGACCCTAGTCTTTTTATTTAATTTTTTTAAAGTCTGGTACTTTTTCTCTCGTTTGCTTTTTGCCGAACAACTATGGTACAGGGACATCATTGAAACAGCACCGGTTGTCAAGCAGTTCTGGGAGACAAACTAAAAAAAACACGCACATACAAACTAGTAAGGTTTTTTTTTTTTTAGTTTCTTTTTCATCTATCAAATGAACACAAAAGGTTTAGGTCGGCCAAGAGGCTATAATAGATGATACTTGCCCAATGTGCTGTACAGTGAGACTGGAGCCAGAACCAGTCCTACTATGTGGTTGGGAAGCAAACTTCCTACCACACAGGCAAGCCAACACCTGTACAACCACGACTTCACCAACAAATGACTACTACAGCTTCACTAATCGTTCTACTTATTCTTCACAATACGTCACATATCTGGGGGAGATTCTACAAAAACTATATTGATTGATCCCATTGGCATTCACGCATTCATTTAAACAACATCGACGATTTAGAAACCTTAATAATTTTGATAATAATTATCAGTATTCCAGACAGACATCGTTGCAACCATAAATGAAATTCAACGTCGCTCTGTAGTAGGTACCGATAGGTTTCCTGTTAATATCCTGGGCAATTGAAGACTGTATCCACTTTAACTAATGTGTAGAGTTGGCATTGGAAAAGCTTTCTTGAGACATGGCTCATCAACAACCAAACCGCACTACTTAAAACCGAAGGTACATTAAACGTGGCATTCAGAAAGTCTTGCGGTTAGGCATGTTGCCCACGACTGATCTAGAGAAAACCGCCTGTAATATGATATATTCCTAAATATCTTCTAGCTTAACGTCATCTCAGTTTCCAAAAAGAGAAATAAGCAACTTAAAGGAAATTCTCGGTCGATCGATCTCAGGCTACCTGTTATTGTTGTTGGCACTCCGTCGCTTACGACGTCGAGGGTTCCTGTTGATCCGATCAACAGAACAGCCTGCTCGTGAAATTAACGTGCAAGTGGCTGAGCACTCCACAGACACGTGTACCCTTAACGTAGTTCTCGGGGATATTCAGCGTGACACAGTGTGACAAGGCTGACCCTTTGAATTACAGGCACTACAGAAACAGGAAGAAAGAGTGAGAGAAAGTTGTGGTGAAAGAGTACAGCAGGGTTCGCCACCATCCCCTGCCGGAGCCTCGTGGAGCTTTAGGTGTTTTCGCTCAATAAACACTCATAA
>NC_068983.1:20338389-20340359 GCF_001194135.2 Octopus bimaculoides
AGTACGCAACTGATACTTAATTTATCAACGCTAAAAGGATGAAAGGCAAAGTCGACCTGGGCGGAAATTAAAAATCAGAACGCAAAGACAGACGAAATGCCGTTAAGCATTTCGTCCCGCGTGCTAACGTTTCTTATTTCTTTATTGTCCACAAGGGGCTAAACATAGAGAGGACAAACAAAGGGATTAAGTCGATTACATCGACCCCGGTGCGTAACTGGTACTTCATTTATCGACCCCGAAAGGAGGAAAGGCAAAGTCGACCATATATATATATATATATATTATGTTCATAAGGAAACAGTTGACAATAATTTCGAATCCAACTCTGCCAAATTTCAAAGTCACAGTCAATTTTTCCTCGTAAAGATAAATATATGAGAATTATAATCAATTAGTGTTGCTTTTTAATGTGTGTGTGTGTGTGTGCGTGAATACACACGTTTGTGTGCGTATACAAATATATATATGCGTTGTGTATATGTATGTAGACATATAGATGAATATAGATATATACATGTATGATTGAATATATACGAATAAGATGTATATATATGTATGAATGAAGATGTATATATATGTGTGTGTGTGTGTGTGTGTGTGTGTGTGTGTGTGTGTGTGTGTGTGTGTGTGTGTGTGTGTGTCAATTAATCGGTTGCCATAATAAAACTCCGAGTTTTGGATGTCGGGGCGGAAATCTGCTGCGGAATCTCGTCAGTTTTTGTCTGACGAGATGCCGGAGCAGATTTCCACTCCAACATCCGAAACTCGGAGTTTTAATCATGCCAACCGAATAATTGTCACATATTATATTACAGATAAATTCCTCAATTTACATACTATCGAGGTCTCATTCATTTTTTTGTTGTCATATAATTGCTATTAATATAAATATATATATATATATATATGTATATGTGTGTGTGTGCACATATATTCATATATGTGTGTGTATACGTATAAATATGTATATATATATATATATATATGTGTGTGTATATTAATATATATATTTTTGTGTATATATATTCATATATATGTGTATATATGTATGCATATATGTATATACATATGTGCGTATATATATTATATATGTGTGTATATACATATATGTATATATATATATGTGTGTATATATATATGTGTGTGTGTGTGTGTGTGGATATATATATAACTATAAAGTTATGCACATATATGTACACGCACACGTATTTAAACTTACACATCAACATACATGAGTATATACATCGATACTTGTGGATAGGTGTGAAGTGTATATATGTGTGGTTATGTAAATGGATATCAATCTATGTTTGTTTATAAAGATGTGTGTATTTTGATGTGCGTATAAATTTGCGAGTATATATATAAAAGCATGTAAAAAATATATGTGTTTATAAAAATACTTAGGTGCCTGTCTGCGCGTGTATGTTTTCAAACATTTTAAAATTGTTTCCGCTAAACAAAACAGGAATTAATATTCCTTGATATTGCGCCCTCTTTTAATATGCTCCAAGCAAATTAATAGCTTCATTATTCACGCCTAATATTTATTACCAATATTGATATAGTATCGCATTTATATAAGTTGATTTTAAATAAAATTTTTAGATTTTACTTAGAAGTTTCACGCTCTCTTGTAATGTATTTTACGATTGGAAACGTCATAAAATATTTTATCTACATTTTCACAACGTTCCTATCTTTCAAGTATAATTTTTCGATTTTACTGCTTTGAATATAATCATTTACCTTCTCGCATAATGATTCTCACTCTTTCTTTCTCTTTTTCCGCCTCTGTCAACATCAAACGATATATTTTCAACGTGGGAATATAAAAGCAAGAACTTATTGCCGAAAGAATAATGCGTGTGCGTTTATATGTGTATGTGTGTCTATGTATATTCACGCCAGAATATATATATATATATATATATATATATATATATATATATATATATATATATATA
>NC_068983.1:20340838-20346548 GCF_001194135.2 Octopus bimaculoides
TATATATATATATATATATATATATATATATTTATGTATATATGCAGATATATATAATGTGTATATATGTATGTATATATGTATCTATATATATATATGTATATATGAATGTGAATATATATATGTATATATATATATACATAAAGATATATACATATGTATATGTATGTGAATACATATATGTATGTATATATTTGTATACATGCATGTATATATGTTTGTATATTTATACATATATATATCTATGTATATATATGTAAGTATGTATATATATATATATATATATATATATATATATATATATATATATATATATATATATATATATATATATATATATATATATATATAGATACATATGTATTTATGTATGTATATATATGTATACATGTATATATAGAAATACACATATATATATATATATGCATGTCTATTTATATTTATATATGGTGGATGTCTACTGCTTACGCAGTTTTGCCACCTCTTGTACCTACACCTTAGAACCATCATGGCATCTGATATGGCTTTCAAAACCAGAAAATGTTCTGCAAAGATACCCACATACATTTCACATCCGATTTGGACCACCAAGAGTTGCAGATAAATTCTTATCTTTGTTGATCTTAAAATGTCTTTTCAGACCTCCGTTAGAATTGCAAACCTTCTCGCATACACTGCATTCAAAGGTGTGCAGAGTAATATAGGTAGAATAGTTGGTGGAGGTTCGTTTTCCATGGGTTTCATATCTTGATGCAAAGCCCTGATCCTGTTTACAAAATTTTCTGGGCAGCCTATTTTTCTTAGAATTAGCCACAGAGCATATCGATTAACAGTATCGAATGCTTTGCTCAAATCAACAAAGCAATGGTATAGAGCAAGATTCAATGCACTTTTCTTGTAATTGTCTGATAGTAAAGATACAATCAACTGTGCCCCTGGGGGAAAAAGAGACCACACTGAGACTCAGACACTATATTTGGAACTATGAAGGTATTTAAACGTTCTAACAAAATGCGGTCAGGTACCTTTCCAACCACAGACGAAAGCGAAATCCCTCGTAAATTACCACACAGATCCTTTGGCCCCGATTTATACAAGGAGACTAAAATGGCATCAATCCAGGTTTGAGGCACTTTCTCAATTCTCCAGCAATGACAAACTAATATATTTAAGAGTTCAAACATTTTGTCACCCCCATATTTCAAAACTTCTGCACAGATTCCATCAGACCCTGGAGACTTATTGATATTCAGCTTGTTCATTGTTAAATAAATGTCTGGACTTACGTGATTTAAATCCCACTGACGAACTTGCAGCCTGAAATACTTTTGTTTTGAAATCTTCCCATAGATTGTTTGGGTCAAGATTGATACTTTCTATAGCATCGTGGATTCTTTGCAAGTTGCTTGATAATTTAAAGTTTGCAAAAATTTAACTTTTTGGATACCTTAGTACCAGACTGTCGATTTTTAGGCATTATCGAAAAATCTATTTTTTCACGCACTAGATGATGGTCAGTCCAGCTCTCTGCCCCTCTCATGGCCCGAACGCTAGAACCGCCTTTCACATCACGTTTTTGATCAGAATATAATCTATGAGATGCGAGTGCTTAGATTTTGGGTGCATCCAGGTTGTTTTTATATTCATTTTTCTGTTTAAATAGAGTGCTGGTGACACCAGATTATTCTCAGCATAAAACGTTAAAAGAGCTACTCCATATTTATTACATTTTCCAATCACATATCGACTTAAAACAAGCCATGAAACATAGTCCTTTCCAACTCTTGCACTGAAATCTCCCAATATGACCAGCTTGCCAGAAGTTGGTACACTTCTCAATAATTGTGCTAGATCATCATATTTTCGTTTGTTGTGTTATTTTTATTTAATCCTGAAAAAAAAAAAAAAAAGAAATGTACGTATGTATGTATGTATGTATGTATGTATGTATGTATGTATGTATAGGCGCAGGAGTGACTGCGTGATAAGTAGCTTGCTTACCAACCACACGGTTCCGGGCTCATTCCCACTGCGTGGCACCTTGGGCAAGTGTTTTCTACTATAGCCTCGAGCCGACCAAAGTCTTGTGAGTGGATTTGGTAGACAGAAACTTCCGTCGTATATATGTATATGTATGTGTGTGTATATGTATGTGTGTGTATATGTTTGTGTGTCTGTGATGCCCCCCCCCAAAAAAAAATCGCTTCACAACCGATGCTGGTGTGTTTACGTCCCCGTAACTTAGCGGTTCGGCAAAAAAGAGACCGATAGAATAAGTACTAGGCATACAAAGAATAAGTCCTGGGGTCGATCTGCTCGACTAAAGGCGGTGCTCCAGCATGGCCGCAGTCAAATGACTGAAACAAGCAAAAGAGTAAAAAGAGTAAAGAGTATTCACACACCCATCACACGCACAATCATGAAGTAATTTTTCTCCTTTATTTTTCAGACGATCATTTATTAATGCACTATTTAAAATATATATTCAATTATCTTATTCTTGAATCTTTTCGCCCGTCTTTGCCTGTCTTATTTTTATGTCGCAGTTCTATACTTCTTTTACACATCTCCATTTTCCATCCTTATATTCCACATCTTTTCCCGTTTATTCTTTCATTTTTTCCTCCAGAGCTTATCGTTTTCGTTTCACTCCTTCTCCACCCTTACACGTCCATCCAGCTTTCTCAAATCATTGTATTTCTTTCCTTTTACCCTCCCCCATTCCACTCCCTTATTCTTCTCCCATTCCACTCTTATTAGAAGTCCTGATAATCCTCTACCCCCGTCCATGCATGCTGCTAGTGCCCTATTTTAATGGAAGGACGCTGACAATCGACACCCTACGCTAGGCACTGTTACGCACTCCATCGCATGTTACGATGTACAAGTGTAGTTCGGTGGTGGAAGGGGCGGGGAGAGAGGCTTTGCAACGAAGGGATGAAAATATGGAGCGACAATACTCAAGGACATCATTAGATTTGTACATGTGGAGATTGTAGCATGCTGTACACAGACACACGCGAATAAGCAGACAGATATCTCATCTTGAACGATGTTTATAACAAGAGATAGAGAGAGAGAGAGTGCGGGAGGGGTGCATGTAAGAGTGTGGAGGTAAAGAAAAATAGATAGATGAGAAGAAAGAAAGAAAGAAACAGACAGAGGAAGTGAGAGAAACGTTCAGTGAAAACACGAGAATAAATTAAATCACGCGTCTTAACACAAAACAATCGTAGTTGTTTATATGTGCACATCTATCTATCTATCTATCTATCTATCTATCTATATATATATATATATATATATATCTGTCTGTCTTTCAATCAGTTTGCCTGTCTTGTCGATCTATTTATCTATCCTAGATAGTTAGATAGATAGCTGCCCGTTTGCATTATATACATACGAATCCGTGAGGATGTGTGTGTGTGTGTGTGTTTGTCTTTAACACTTTTGTCTCCAGTTTTTTTTAAATATGTCCTTTACACACACAAACACACACACTTGTGTATGTGTGTGGGCGCGTGCATGTACGTATATACGTATTATTTCTTTACTACCCACAAGGGGCTACACACAGAGGGGACAAACATGGACAGACAAATGGATTAAGTCGATTATATCGACCCCAGTGCGTAACTGGGACTTATTTAATCGACCCCGAAAGGATGAAATGCACAATCGACCTCCGCGGAATTTGAACTCAGAACATAGCGGCAGACGAAATACCGCTAAACATTTCGCCCATGGTGCTAACGTTTCTGCCATCTCGACGCCTTATGTACGTATATGTACGTATATGTGTGTGTCTGTGTGTATATATATTATATATATATACATGTGTGTGCGCATGTATATATGTACATATCTGTGCGCATGCATGTGTGTGTGTGTGTGTGTTTAGTGGCATTTATTTTGAGGACCCCTCGAAGAATGAAAGACAGTTGTCCTCAAAAAAGATTCGACTTCAGAACATAAAATGTGAGAACAAATTCCACAAGATATTTTGTCCAACAAGAATATTAATAATAATCCCTTCTAGTTTTCGCAAAAGGCCAACATTTTTGAGGTACTGAGGGGCAAGTTGATTACGTCGAACATGTACTTGAATGATACCTACTTTATCAATCCTGAAAGATGAAAGTTAATTTCAACGGCATTTGAACACAGAACGTAAGGAGTCAAAACAAACGCCATTAAACACTTTCTCCGACACTCTAAATATTTCTGCTAACTCACCGCTATAATACTAATCATCCTTCGACCTAAAGACACAAGGGCTGAATGTTGTGGGAAAAGGCTAAAGTCTATTACATTGATTCTAGGGCTCAACTGGTACTTATTTCACCGACCCCAAAATTATAATAATAATGATGATTTCAAATTTTTATCACAAGGGCAGCTTGGGGGAGTGGATGGAGTTGATTACATCGGTTCCAGTGCGTAACTGGTATTTATTTAATCGACCGCGAAAGAATGAAAGGTAAAGTCGACCTCGGTGGAATTTGAATTCAGAACGTAGCGACGGGCGAAATACTGCCAAGCATTTCGTCCAGCGTGCTAACGATTCTGCCAGCTCACCGCCCACATAATAATAATAATAATAATAATAATAATAATCCTTTTTTTCTTGGTAACAAGGGCCACAGAAACATTTAGGACAATACACAACAAACAGTGTGGGTTTACATGGAAAACGTGTAATGAATGTTACAATAACAATTAATAAGAAAATTCCCCAAGAGGCGCTTAAGGAACCCCACCGATCCTCAGTCGCCCTGCTTTCCAGGAATACCATACCAGTTGCTCCTGTCCCTTCCGTACTTTTCAGCCTGCATTTACCCACCTTTTAAAAAATTTACTAGTGAAGTGGGACAGAACCTTCCTCTTCCTCTCACCTTCACTTTCCTCTCCGAGTGGAACTTGAAAAATCAATGAGCATTTGACTGCAAAGAGAAGTACCTGATTTCAATAGTTCCATTCGCGTCAGCCACGCAATTTCTTTTACCATAGTCAAAGAAAGGCGGTGAAACGGTCTTCATTCTGTGTCAGCTGATAACTGGATCTCTTTCGATAAATGGATGACATCTCCTCGACATAACTCCCCCAGTCGGCAATGCAAGAACACTGTAAGAGCAGGTGCAAACCGGTTACATCGCTCTGCGGATATCTCAATAATGATAATAATAATAATAATAATAATGATAATAATCCTTTCTAATATAGGCACAAGGCCTGAAATTTGGGGGAGAGGAATTGTCGATTACATCGACCTTAGTACTTGACTGGTACTTGATTTATCGACCTCGAAAGGATGAAAAGGTTAGTCGACCTCGGTAGTAAGGATTGAAATGGCAGAATCGCTTGCACACCGAGTAAAATGCTTAGCGGCATTTCGTCCGCCTTCAATTCTGAGTTCAAATTCCGCCGAGGTCAATTTTGCTTTTCATCCTTTCGGAGTCTATAGAACAAGTACCAGTTAAACACTGGGGTCAATGTAATCGACTCCTCCCCCACAATTGCTGCCGTTGTTACAAAAAAATTGAAACTATTATTATTAGATTTGCATTACTTTCGTTTTAAAGGTGGTGAGCTGGCAGAATCGTTAGCGCGCCGGGCGAAATGCTTAGCGGTATTTCGTCCCTCTTCACATTCCGAGTTCAAACTCCACCGAGGTCGTCTTGGCATTTCATCCTTTCGATGAAGAAATAAG
>NC_068983.1:20347178-20348264 GCF_001194135.2 Octopus bimaculoides
GATCGACTATCCCCTGATTCCGCCAAATTTCAGGCCGTGTGCCATCAGTGAAAATGATTATTATTATTGTTAAGGAAGCGAGCCTGCAGATTTATTAGCACGCCGGCCGAAATGCTTAGCGGCATTTTATCCGTCTTTACGTTCCGAGTTCAACTTCCACTAGTCGGCTTTGCCTGTCATCATTCTGGGGTCGATAAAATAAGAACCAACTGGGCACTGGGGTTGATGTAATTGACTTGCCCTCTCGTCTGAAATTAGTGACCTTGTGCCAAAATTGAAAACCGTCATAATTAATATTAACTCTTCGTGGGTCGGCGGGGTTGGAATTACACAAGAAGCCATTGGGGTCCCGTTTTATTTTTTCGCATTTCCACACTATCCATAAAGTAATATCTGTTTAATCTTGTATATATGTGTGATTGCACGATACAGAACAAAAAACTTAGCACTTCTTTCATAGTTTTATAAACTATACATATAGCACTAAATATAAAATAAAACAAAAAGAATAAAAGAAAAAGGTATATCGATTCATGCCAGTACAAATACGAAAAAGATTGATTTATAGTTCATCAGAATATCTAAAAAAAGAACAGAAGAAAATAATTTCACAGATGGCCAATGACCATGTTGTATGCTATAACATCCATATAAGTGGAAATTTTTAACTCTAAATTTGTATGTGCATACATAAACAATTGACAATAAAAGTCGTGAGATATAAAATCATTTGGATTAAAAATGTAAAAGTTGCATAACTTTTAAAATTTGCTGGGGTCGCAAGGGACCCTGCCAGCCCACGAAGGGTTAAGGCAGAAGCTGGTGGAATCGTTAGCACGGCGGACAGAATATTTAGCGACATTTCACCATCTTTACCCTCTGGGTTCATTCTCACAGAGGTTGACTTTTATCCTTTTGAGGTCGATGAAAAAGTACCTTGTACCTGAAATGGCAGAATCACTTTCATATCGAATAAAATGCCAAGCGGCATTTTGTCCGTCTTTAATTCTGAGTTTAAATTCCGCCGTGGTCGACTTTGAATTTCATCCTTTCGGGTTTCGATAAAATAAGTACCAGCTGAACACT
>NC_068983.1:20348929-20351429 GCF_001194135.2 Octopus bimaculoides
GATAGGTAAACTGAAGGAGGAGGAGGAGAAACGAAAACAGAAAAATGAAATAGTGAATGATTGCTAAACAGTTAATAGATATAACTGTTTGAGTGACATACAGATTATATGTTAATAGAAAATAAACAGCAAATAAACAGAAGAGAAGAAAGCAGAAAGATGTGTGCGTGTATACGTGTGTGTGTGTGTGTGTGTGTGTGATAAAGAGTAGTGAGTTGAATTGAGGGAGAAAGAGGTATGTGTGTTGGTGTGTGAGCGCGTAATGGGGATGGAGTAAGAGGACAGGAGACTGTGTTTGTGCGCGCGTCTAACAAAGTAGAGCATTTGTGTGTGTGCGTTTGCTTGTGTTTGGTTGGAGAGACTGAATGAAAGAAAGATATGACAGAGAGAATGTGAGTGTGTGTATGTGTGTGTGAGAAAAAGAGAGAGTGAATGTGAGTTTGTGTATGTGTGCGCGAGAAAGATATAAGACTTTGGAAGCAGAAAAGACAAAAACAAGATAGAGGAGACAAAGGATGGAAGAATGAAAGATAAAGGTAGACAACGTTGGAGAGAATAGGGATAGAAAAATCTAATAATGATTCTTAAATTAGGCACAAGGCCAGAAATTGTGGGAGAGATCGCAGTCAGTTATATCGACTCAGTACTCGGCTAGCACTTAGTTTATCGATATCGAATGCTGGAAATTCTACGCGGTCGCTCGACATGCAAGAAATAGCAGTCCAATCTCCTTCGCATTCTGCCCCTAGCTTCTTAGATATAGTAAATAACGTGGACCTGTATACACTGTCACCATAGAAAAATCTGCCAATCCTTCTTTTAAATTTGGTTTTCTTTCTTTCACATTACACACGCGCGTGCACAGATTTACCCATCCCTACGCACACAGTTTTTTTCAAAAGACAATATTTATACATATACGTGTATATGTATACATACTCAGTAAATACGAAACATAAATGAGTACATACACACACGTATATATATAAATACTTGTGTGTGTGTGTGTGTGCGTGTGTGTTCATACAAAATTTTCTGTAATGGTCATTGATGTTTTTGTTTATAACAATCGCATAAGGTTCTCGACTCCCAGGGGCAAAACATAGCTTTGGTAACCTACCCCCAACTTTAATTATAATTAACATGTATGACAATCAAGAAACGAAGAGGAAATTTGGAACTCCTTCAAACCTGTGGCCTCGGGGGGTGGGGAGAACTACCCACTCCCTTCGTCCGACCCTTAGCCCCATTGCTACATTTCTGGATCAAGAGTTGAAATGGGATTAAATAGTTCTGATTCAAGACAAAGTAAAGCGCGTTGGGATCTGAACACTGAGGAAAAGTTGCGTAATGAATTCTGTAAACTACTAGACATTTAAACTTTATACTATGGCAGTCGCTCACCAATGTTAAGGGATAACAATACAAATGAGAGGTGAAAAAAAAAAGTGAGTGAAAGAGTGTGTGACCGAGTGAGTCTATTAGAAAATAAGAAGATATGAAGAGGGGAAAACAGATTTAAAATGTTGTGCAGATAAATATGCAGGATAGGGAAACAATAACGCTATGAGAAAGGATAGAATGAAGGAAGAAAGGAAAATTGATAGAAAGTAAGAAAGAGTTATAACAAAGAAAATAAGAAAAGTGAAAGACTACGAAGATTAGAGGACCTACGAGTGACATGAAAGTGAAACAAAGCGGGAAGAGAGCCTAACAATAAATGAGAAAGAATAGAAAACGAAGGAGTGAACGAATAAGTAAATGAATGAGTGAGAGAGGGAATGATAATTGAGTGTAACACAAGATTAAGAGGTAGATAAAACGGATGAAGAACGGGAGTGAAAATACTAGAGGGAGAAAGACTGAGTGAGAGTGGTTGAGTGTTAGACAGGGAGGGAGAGAGAAGAAGAGAGAGGATCGGTGTTCAAGAAGAAGGGAGAGAGAGAGAGAGAGAGAGAGAGAGGGAGGGAGAGAGAAAGAGAAAGTAGGAGACAGAGGGCGGAAAAGAGCTGGAGAGAGAGATGAGTGTTAGCGAGAGAGGGAAAGAGAAAGTAGGAGACAGAGGGAGGAAAAGAGATGGAGAGAGAGCGAGAGAGTGTTTGTGGATGAATATCAGAGAGAGAGGAGAGAGAGAGGCTAAAATAGTTTGACAGAAGCGTGAGTGAAATATATATATATATATATCTGTGCGCGTGTGTGTGTTTGTATGTGAACATGTATATAGAGACTATAAAGATATAAAGTCAAAAATATAAAACAGACATAAACGCAAGTATATATATGTAGTGTTAGTTTCACTACATATATATATATATATATATATATATATATATATATATGTATATATGAGAAAGAGAGAAAGAGCAGGCGAGACAATGCTGGAGGGGGTGACACTAGACGGGAGGAGTGAGTGACGTGAGGAGAAAGGCGGGGAGTAGCAGACGATACATGAATGAAGTGAATTGGATAAAGCAGACGACAGGTAGACATGGAGGGAAGA
>NC_068983.1:20352995-20354853 GCF_001194135.2 Octopus bimaculoides
CGTACGTATCTTCGTACATACATATACAAACATGCACGTATGAAAGCATACAGATTTTTGCGCGCATGTGTGTGTGTGCTTCTGCCTGTTTGTTTTTGAGTATACACATTTATAAACCATCTAAATATACATTTGTTTCTGTTTATATACATTCATGTATGCACGCGCTTGTGTGATTGGAGAGAGAGAGAGAGAGAGAGAACACCAAATGGAAAAGAAATATAGGGAGACAGAAAAATATATACGAAGGAGAAGGAGGAGAAGAAAGAGGGAGCTAAAGGGTTGGAGAGATAGTGAGAGGAGCGTGTATAGAGCGACGTTAACTGAAAACGACCGATCCCCTGGGATCAGTAGCCAAATACCTCTCAAATTATAATCTTGAATCGTAAGAAAAAAGTGGTAGACCCCCGTCGGATAGTGTAACGTTGTCCTGTGTACGTTGTTGTTGGTAAACAGAAGTGACGGTCACGGTTGGGTTGCGTTTCATCTGTCTAATCATCGATGAAGTAAACAAAGACTACGAAGGCGATGATACGATGGAGCTTCTAGAAATAGCAGCCAAATGTCGGTCATGTCTTAGCCTAAACATCTTAAATATAGAAATTATACTTAGTTCCACTTTATATCCTACACTGATAAATAAAGGCCCGGATGGTCTTGACTGGATACTTTCTGATCGTACGAATGCTCGGTCGGGATTGACTTGCGGCTAAATAACCACAAAGACTAAGTTAATATTTGATGAACCTCGATACGAATGAAGTGAAGTAGCGCTTGTTAATTCGAAAGACAGGTAAACAAACGTATAAAGATTTGGCACAAACTAAATGGATCTGCAAGCAGACAAGATAGAAAACAATTTTGGACATGTATAGATTCTTCAGGTATATCATTAGCTGTGTCTGTGTATTGATTCCACTGACAGACAAGAATGACATAGACAGAGATAGATAAGCAGGTAGGTTTGGAGTAAGTACGTAGATAGATTGATAAATAGGCATAGATTGATGGATAGACAGGCAGGTAGACAGACCCTGATAGATACAGTTAAACATACAGATAGATTGAGAGACAGACAGCCAAACAGATAGACAGATACATACATACATACATAGATACATACAGATAGACAAACAGACAGAGGCCAAGTAGATAGAGAGATGGTCAAAGAATACAGTGGAGTAAGGTGATGAGAGACAGACTGATAGACAGAAAGTTATACAGATACACAAAATAATTCTGTCGTTAGGTCGGTAAATAATAGATCGATAGACAGACAGACGACAGAAAAGAAAAAAAAAAGCAGACAGAGAGACAGACAGACAGAATGATAGGCATTCACAGAAGACAGATCAGAAGAGAAAAAAGTGGATGAATAGATAAAGAGTGTGTGAGAAAGAAGTAAGAAGAGACAAAAGTAGAGAAATAAAATAATAGACAGACGAAAATATATTATAGGTTGATTGACAGATGTCTGGATAAACTTAAATGGATAAATGGATATATTATTTCTAATGTGTAAAAAAAGGAAACCTGTAAACATATGTACAGGTGTACAAATTTAGTGTTTATATATTGAATCTTGCGACAAAAATAATCTATATAAATCGATTCGCGTAGCCGAATACGCACACGCACACACACATACACACACACACACACACACATAATGGACTCGCATATGCGAATATGCGCATGCACTTCATTATATGTTTGTACGTCAGATGTGTGGCTGTGTGTACATATGTATCAGATATGTGTGCGTGTTCATATACGTTATATATCAGATATATGTATGGACAAATATTTGTGTGTATATATATATGTATAAATATATATATATATATATATATATATA
>NC_068983.1:20354953-20355238 GCF_001194135.2 Octopus bimaculoides
AAGACACTTGCCCAAGCTGCCACGCAGTGGGACTGAACCCGGAACCATGTAGCTAGGAAGCAGGCTTCTTACCGCACAGTCACTCCTGCGCATGTGTGTATATATGTATATATGTGTATATATATATGTTTGCGTGTTGGCGCCTATATGTATAAGCATGATCATTTTTGTGTGAGTGTGTGCATGAAAAACGGATTGAGCGAAACAAATAGTCTAATTCGCACGGCACTAAACATACACGCACGTAGATAATCATATATATATATATATATATATATATATATA
>NC_068983.1:20355248-20356161 GCF_001194135.2 Octopus bimaculoides
ATATATATATATATATATATATATATATATATATATATATATACACACATACATATGCGCCTGGACTTACACATATACAGTATGTGTGTGTCAGTGTGTGCGTGTGTACGTGAGCACGTCTGTATTTATGTATGAGTGATACGGGTTAAACGAGATGGAGTGGAAGTAAAAAATATAGACAGACAACGTCCCACAACATAAACGATGTGGTGACAGGCAAGCAATTTGGAAGTTGAAGGAATGGAATGATATATTGACAGTCGGTAGACAACAAGATATTCCAGTAAAAACTAAAATAGTAGTCAGAGAAAGTCAAACTAAGCGAACAACTTGAATGCGGTAAAATATGTAACAATTTGGCAGATATACAAACAGGCTGTTTGAAAGGTTTAAGCAGATTTATAGAAACAGCACGAAAGATCCTTAATGGGCTGTCTGTTATTTATCTATTTATTATCTTATCTTTTACGTATCTGTTACTGGCTTCGGTCATTTGATAGCGGTCATGCTGGGGCACTGCCTTGAACTGTTTAGTCGTACAGATCGTCCTCGATATTTGTGGTTATCATTATTGAGGGCGGCGAGCTGGCAAAAACGTTAGCACTCCGGGCGAAATGCTTAGCAGTATTTTGACTGCCGTTACGTTCTGAGTTGAAGTTCTGCCGAAGTCGACTTTGCCTTTCATCCTTTCGTGGTCGATAAATTTAGTACCAGTTACGCACTGGAGTCGATGTAATCGACTTTAATCCCTTTGTCTGTCCTTGTTTGTCCCCTCTATGTTTAGCCCCCTGCGGGCAATAAAGAAATAAGAATCATTAGCACACCGGACTAGATGCTTAGCGGTATTTCGCTCGTTGCTACGTTCTGAGATCAAATCCTGCTGAGGCCGACTTCATCTTTTAACCTTTCGAGG
>NC_068983.1:20356425-20362637 GCF_001194135.2 Octopus bimaculoides
GTACCAGTGAAACATTGAGGTTGATGTAATCGACTAGTCCGCCCACCAAAATTTCATTAGAAAGAATTATTATTATTATTATTATTATTGAGCTGGCAGAATCGTTAGCATGCCGGACTAGGTGCTTACGGCATTTCGTCTATTATTACGTTTTAGGTTCAAATTCCGATGAGATCCATTTTACCTTTCAGCCCTTCGGGTTCGATAAAATAAGTACCAGTTGAGCACTACTGGGGTCGATGTAATCGACTTTACCCTGCTCTCTCGAAATCGCTGGCCTTGAGCCAAAATTTGAAGTCATTATTTTTTTTTTTTTTGCTTTTGTTTTGAAGTCCGGTAATCATTCTATCGATAACTGTTATCGAACCACTAAATTACAGGCGTGCAAACAAACCAACACCGGTAGTTAAACGACGGTCAGGGACAAGCAAAAAAAAAAAACGCATACATTTATTCATCATATACGAAAGGATTCCACACAGGTCTGTGTACCAAATTGAATCGCAAGGGATGGCTCAGTCCGGGCCTATAGTAGGAGAAGAATTACACAAGGTCTTGTGCAGTGGGGATGAACCCGAAACCGCGCGGTTGTGAATTTTTTTTTTTCTTTAGCTTGTACTAGATTTGTTGGTTTCAGTCATACGACCGCTGCCATGCTGGAGTGTTTGATCTCTAAGTTTGAGTAGGTCATAACGATTCCGAATACTTATAACAACTTCGTGGAGGCTAAGTCAAGAGTCACAAACGTGTTCACAGTGCATATAGATCCGCAGGCATGCACACACAAACCAGTGCGTGTAGAATTTATATGTGTGTGTGTGTGTGTGCGTGCGTGCGTGCGTGCGTGCATATTGTGCGTTTGTGTGTGTGTATTGTGCGTGTGTGTGCGTATTGTAAGTATATGTTTGTATTGTGTATATATGTGCACGTATGTGTGTATTATGTGTATATATATGTGTGTGTATTATGTGTGTAGTGGAGGCGCAATGGCCCAGTGGTGAGGGCAGCGGACTCGCCGTCATGGGATCTCGGTTTCGATTCCCAGACCGGGCATTGTGAGTGTTTATTGAGCGAAAACACCTAAAGTCCCACGAGGCTCCGGCAGGGGATGGTGGCGAACCCTGCTGTACTCTTTCACCACAACTTTCTCTCACTCTTACTTCATGTTTCTGTTGTGCCTGTAATTCAAAAGGGTCAGCCTTGTCACACTGTGTCACGTTGAATATCCCCGAGAACTACGTCAAGGGTACACGTGTCTGTGGAGTGCTCAGCCACTTGCACGTTAATTTCACGAGCAGGCTGTTCCGTCAACTGGAACCCTCGACGTCGTAAGCGACGGAGTGCCAACGACATTATGTGTGTATTATGTGTATATGTGCGTGTGTGTGTGTGTGTGTATATGTGTGTGTGTGTGTATTATGCGTGTATATAATATATATATAATGTGCCGTGTTAATATATATGTGTGTGTGTGTATTATGTGTATATATATGTGTGTGCTATGTGTATATGCATATGTGTGTGTACGTATGTATATGAATGTCCGTATGTATATAAAGAGAAGCACACGCGCTCGTGAAATCGCGTGACCTTGTGGTTAGGGTGTTGCACTCAACGATCGCAAAATCGTGGATTCGACTCCCAGATTGGTGGTGTAAAGCAGTGTGTAAACCCAACGACGGACTGGCTTTCCGGTGTGCGACGATTCTGGCTTGCCCGCCTAGCCAGGAAGGTAACACCATTCGTGAGCAACAACAATGCTGGAAGTGTATTGTGACCAGCTGTGTATAACATAGCCCGATAGTCTGGATGTTAGAGTGATACAGTGATGGATGTATGTATGTATGTATGTATGTATGTCGAAGTTGAGTTTCAGTATCTTCTTTGGCTGCTAAATGGAACGAGTTTGACATGGACCTCAAAACAATTCCTTCAAAGTCTCTCTTTATGGAATCAGAACAAGTTTTGCGTTTGGTACCTAGGTTGCGTATGCACGTCACATGTTCGTGTAAAGCTAGAAAGAAATTGTGGATCGTGTCATCTGCATAAGAGTGGACGTTTTGGGATGTGAGGGTAAGAAGGTTCATTGATTTATAGAAGGAAGAGAGTGGAAAAGAAAACCGAACTTTGGAGAACACTAAGATTGATTGGAAATGGATCAAAGAGAAATTTGTCAATCCATGCTGCGGTGTCATCATCGGGTAGGCGGAAGTTACCTACGCAAGAGATGAGACATGCGTAGATTTGTAGGCGAGACGTTTTGACGGCCAATTTGTATGCTAGATAGTTTCGAGGGTTTTGTAATAAGTGTGTATAAGGGTAAAGAACCCCTTCGTTCCCGAATGTCCATGAGACTGCACCTAAAAAGGAACCCTGCGAGGCACAAGTCTGGGCAAGATTGTTTGTAGAAGATCAGTAGCCGCCAATGTGTATCAGTCTCCCCTCACCATGTTTACCGATGTTATCAAAAGGAAGGGCAAAGGCCGATTCAGCCCGGCACCAGTGACGCCGAACTTATTTCTAGAGCGGAGTGAACTGGAACAACGTGAAATAAAGTGTCTTGCTCAAGAGCACAACACACACAGCCCGGTCTGGGAAACCGAATTCACTACCTCATGATTGTGAGCCTGACTCTCAAACCACTGGGCCGTAGGGTAACAACATTTCGGCGAAACTAAGTGACTTAAAAATGGACCTTGGTCCGCGAAGGCCACATTGGTGGGCGGTTACTGTGTGTACGAGCGCGCACACACACACACACACACACACACACACACACACACACACTCTCTCTCACTCTCTCTCTCACTCTCTCTCTCTCTCTCTCACGCACACATATATTGAGCAAAATAATGTTTAACTAATGAGTAAACAGAAAAGAGCAAAGTATCCTAACTACCTCCGTTCGGTAGCATTAAGGATTTATAACTATGTTACGACTTCAATCTCCCTCTCTCTCTCTCTATCTCTCTCTCTCTCTCTCCCACACACACTCATACACACACACACACGCGCATGCAAGAGAGAGAGAGAGAGAGTGCTAAGCTTAATGGCGTAGAAGCTTGAGGAGAAGGGACATATGTTGACATTAGAATGGCACACGTTAGTATCTGGCAGCAAAACAGATAATACAGAGACAAGGATAAAACAAGTGGAAAGTCGAAAAATAATAATAATAATAATAATAATAATAATAATGAAAATAAATTCAATATATTCTATAGAAGAAATTTGCGATAAATAACACCGAAGATTTCCGTTGGCTTTAGCGATGAATAAGTGCAGACGTGTCTGAGTGGTAAGAAGTGTGCTTCCCAACTACATAACTCCGGGTTCAGTCACTTGGGCAAGTGTCTTCTACAATAGTCTCGGGCCAACCAGAGCCTTGTGAGTGGATTTGGTTGACGGAAACTGAAAGAATCACGTCGTATGTGTGTGTGTGTGTTCGTGCCCCACTATCGCTTGAAAATCGTTGCTGGTGTGTTTACTTCCCCGTAACTTAGAGGTTCGGCACAAGATCCGATAGAATAAGTAAGTACCAGGCTTTAAAAAGTAAGTATTAGGATCGATATATTGGACTAAAAATTATTCACAGTGGTGCCCCAGCATGGTCGCAGTCTAATGACTGAAACAGGTAAAAGATAAAAAATAAAAGATCGTCTCTAAGAATCTTCGGTGCTTTTTATCGTAAATTTCTTATAATTTGTCTGAGAGTTAATGGACCTTCCGTCTGTTTTAACGACGAGTATTGTAATCGTTTCTAGCATCACATAGAAAGATAATGTAAGTGCTATTATAGCCTAAGGCGGCGAGCAAGCAGAAACGTTAGTACGCTGGGCGAAATGCTTAGCGGTATTTCGTCTGCCGTTACGTTCTGAGTTCAAATTCCGCCGAGGTCGACTTTGCCTTTCATCCTTTCGGGGTCGATAAATTAAGTACCAGTTATGCACTGGGGTAGATCTAATCGACTAATCCCTTGTTTGTCCCGTTTGTGTTTAGCCCCTTGTGGGCAGTAAAGAAATAAGAAACGTTAGCACGTTGGGTGAAATGCTAAGCGGTATTTCGTCTGTTTTTATGTTTTGAGTTCAAATTCCGCCGAGGCCAACTTCGCGTTTCATCACTCAACAGTTGCGTATTGGGGTCGATCTAATCGACTGGCCCCCTCCCACAAAATTTCGGGCCTTGTGCCTAGAGTAGAAAAGGATATTATATTCTTAATGTTACTCTCAGAGTAATACAATATAGAGAGTGTAAGGTCGTGTGTATCACAGGAATCGTTCTTTGATCATTTGTTTAGACAAGGACACATCTATTTAGTGTCACTCGTGGCTGTGTGGTTAGAAGTTTGCTTACCAATCACATGGTTCTAGGTTCATTCCTATTGCGTGGCACCTTGGGCACATGAACTCTCAAAATCCACATCCATTCCCAAAATCTTGGGAGTGGATGTGGATTTGGTCGATGGAAAGAACCCCGTCGTGTATACTTTTATTCTTGCATTCCTTTACTTGTTTCAGTCATGTGACCGCGGTCATGCTGGAGCACCGCCTTAAAGGGTGTTAGTTGAAGAAATCGACCTCAAGACTTATTCTTTGTAAACCTAGTACTTATTGTATCGGTCTCTTTTGTCGAACCATTAAGTTACGGGTTTATAAACATCAGCATCGGTTGTCAAGCCATGGCGAGGATGGGAGGGACAAACACAGACTCGCACACTCACGCATACATGACGGGCTTCATTCAGTTTCTGTCAACTAAATCCACTCACAAGACTTTAGTCGAACCGAGGCTATAGTAGAAGACCCTTGTCGAAAGAGCCACACAGTGGGACTGAACCTGGAACCATATGGTTGGGAAGCAAGCTTCTTACCACGTAACCACGCCTGCGCCTATATATGCACACACACACACACACACACACACACACACACACACACACACACACACACACAGGGTGTGTGTATCTTTGTACTTGACCGCCACCACCGCTTGGCAACCAGCGTTAGTGTGTTTACGTCCCCGCAAAAAGAGACCGATAGAATAAGTACCGAGCTTGGATGTAAGTACTGGGAATTCATTTGTTGTTGGACTAACATTCTACAGCATGGCTGTAGTCTAAGGGTTAGGTAGAGGAGAGAAAGAGAGAGAGAGAGAGAAAAAGAAAGAATGGGGGAAATAGAAATTTTCTGAAGTTACCGCGCAAATCGATTAAACACGGGAGGTCTTTATTTCGATATGCTCTTCATCAGACCACCATAGCTGCGCCCTACACTACAGGACAAACATGCAGACAGGTAAACGCATTGACTGACAACTTGCAGTCAGGCAGACATACAAATTTAGATATTTTGCAGATAATTGGAATTAAGTGCTATTGCACCAAGGCCAATTAGCTGTGTAGTTTGTTGGCAAGCACAAATAAAGGTGGACAGACTGACTGACGGGAGATAGAAGAACAGAAAGGAAAACGAGGACAAGCGAATATGCACACACACGAATAGATAGATAGATAGATAGATAGATAGATCGGTGAAGGAAGACAGAGAGAGAGAGAGGGGTGGAGGGAGAGAGAGATGAAGAGAATGAAGGAAGAAAGTGTATGGAGTATAACAGGTTTGACGGGAGATGTTTGATCGGAAAACAAAGGGGGTAAATTAACGGAACGACAATAAAGATAAACAGGCATACAGTTGTGTATGCGTGTCTGTACTGCTAGTTATAATAATTAAAATCTAATTAAATTTTTTCCAGACATTAATTAGTGTTTCTTACAAAATGTGCATATCCGGTGTTTATAGTAATTATAGTAAAATTTAATTAAAATAATTTTAATATCTACTTGCATCAAGATTGTGTAGTTTACCAATAAATTTTGTACATATATTTGCATAACCATATTTTGAGTAATTTAGAGCAATATTGAGTACTCGTGTGGTAAAAGTTATTTGTATAAATGTGAAAAGTTCTTGTAATATACACGATACAACTAAAATATTTAACATCCCCTTTAATAAAAAGACGATCAATCGAGGAAAAATTATAGGCGCAGGAGTGGCTGTGTGGTAAGTAGCTTGCTTACCAACCACGTGGTTCCGGGATCAGTCCTACTGCGTGGCACGTTGGGCAAGTGTCTTCTACTATAGCCTCGGGCCGACCAAAGCCTTGTGAGTGGATTTGGTAGACGGAAACTGAAAAGAAGCCCGTCGTATATA
>NC_068983.1:20362714-20363893 GCF_001194135.2 Octopus bimaculoides
CGCTTGACAACTGATGCTCGTCCCCGTAACGTAGCGGTTCGGCAAAAGAGAATGATAGAATGACTACCAGGCTTACAAAGAATAAGTCCTGGGGTCGATTTGCTCAAATGACTGAAACAAGTAAGAGTTAAAGAGTATATATAATTAATTTATACGTACTTTTTATTCGGTTCTTAATGGTTCTAGCCAATGCCCGGGGGCCTCACAACTGTAGGAACCCCAATTAAGATCTATGTATGTTGTGGTTTGCTGACAATAAAAGGTCCAGGCAATTGAATTGCCAAAGGACCTGTAATGTTGCTAAGATGGACCAGGTTCTAGCACTTGTTAATTGCTTTATCATTGACTGTTACTGATTTGGGTTACTGTTTTTGCTCCCTTTTTTGTCCAATGGACCTTAAAACCATATGCATATATTTGCACACACACTCACATACATACATACATACATACATACATACATCATGAACGTCATTCGGCATCGAGGATGACTTGGTACTATGTTGATTGTTCATTGACACTCTTTGTATAAAAAAAACGAGAGAGGAGGAGGGGGGAGTGAAAGAGAGAGAGAGAGAGACAGACAGACAGACAGATAGACAGACTAAGACAGAAAGAGCTGTACCAGCACTTAGTTTGTACTTAATTCAGATTTTAAAATAACCAAGTTACTCAATACACCATCCGATCCCAAAATTGAACCCACGTTTTCATGACCGTAAGCCCAACAGATAGAAAAGGTAAGCTGCTGGAGGAATGACGAAAGTTTAGAGAACAAGTAATTAGATCTGCAGGTATGATGAGAGTGTACGTGTGTATACTCTGTGTTTTAATATGCTTCTGTATTGTTCGGTCAACCGTTTAGGCCATGGCGATATCATAATTGAGACAAACCTGAAATAGAAAACATTCTAGCCGTGAGAGCTCAGTCATGTCTTTCAAACTCAGTGTTTCTAAGTATAACTCAGTTACTCTTTTACTCTTTTACTTGTTTCAGTCATTTGACTGCGGCCATGCTGGAGCACCGCGTTTAGTCGAGCAAAATGACCCCAGGACTTATTCTTTGTAAGCCTAGTACTTATTCTATCGGTCTCTTTTTTGCCGAACCGCTAAGTTACGGGGACGTAAACACACTAGCATCGGTTGTCAAGCGATGTTGGACACACACACACACACACA
>NC_068983.1:20364052-20368880 GCF_001194135.2 Octopus bimaculoides
TATATATATACATATATACGACGGGCTTCTTTTAAGTTTCTGTCTACCAAATCCACCCACAAAGCTTTGGTCGGCCCGAGGCTATAATAGGAGACACTTGCCCAAGTTTCCACGCAGTGGGACTGAACCCGGAACCATGTGGTTAGTAAGCAAGCGACCTACCACACAGCCACTCTTTCTTATTTCATTTGCTTCTCTCTTTCTTTTTTTTTGTAAGCCTTTACCTGTCCAAAGCATTTTCATAAGTTTGTCCTAAACCCGATGCTTGTTTTTAAACCTTTTGTTGGCCCTTGTATCATGCGTTCTGAGTAATATAAAGTTTTCTTTTCAAAAGTCCTAAATTATTCTGTCGTTAAAAAGAAAAAGAGGAATGTGTATAATATCTCATGCATGAATACCATGGAAATATGTCCTGTGTATCAAGTGTAACACCTAGGACATACAAAGGGTTAAAATGCTACATGATTCGACAAGGTTTTATTTGATGCTTCTTGCACACCGAGCGACCGCGTGGAGTCCACGCACCTACGCCGTACACGTTTCTGCGTCAGCACGTTGGTTGAGCGTTGTTCTTGTTGGTTGAGCAGACCCACGATCAAAAGTATTCCAGTTGTGACCATCACTCCTTATTTTTTTTTTTTTACTTTTTTTACATTGTAAAATGTTTAAGAATGTAAGGTTGTGATTTTAGGGATTTGGCTACTATTGCTACTATGTCAAGGCATCAAGCAGAGGCGCCCTTGACTGCACTACCTATATGTGTACAGTACGTCTGTGTATATGGGTATGTATACATGTGTATGAAGAAAATATATGTATGTATATATGTGTGCGTTACTTCGTAATTACGTCTTTCAATGGTTTTAGTTATTGGACTGCAGCCATACTGGGGCACCGCCTTGAAGGAATTTTTAGTTGAATCGACCCGCACTTGTTTTCTTTCTAAGTTTGGTACTTATTCTATCGGTTTCTTTGCCGAATTGCAAAATTACGAGGAAGTAAATACACCAACACAGATCGACAAGTAGTGGACAGGACAAACACACACACACGCACAGAGAAACACACATACACACACACACACACACACACTCGCGCACACACAGAGAAACACACACAGATGTATATATTATATATATATGTGTGTGTGTGTGTTTGTGTGTGTGGACTTCTATCTGTTTCTGTCTATCAAATCCACTCACAAGCTTTTCGTCGACCCGAGGCTAAAGTAGAAGACACTTGCCCAAGGTGTCACGTATCGTAACTGAACCCGGGACTTTGTAGTTGCGAAGCAAACTCCTTACCACTCGCCCACGCCTGCTTACGTAATTTATTTTTTGATGAATGAGGGAGTATATGTGTGCGTTGAATAGGTGTGTATACGAAGGGCTGCTGAAAAATTCCTAGCTTTAAGGGTGTCGCGAAAGTTCCCGAGTTCTTTTACAAGGTTTAGAAAAACTGAAGGACCACTGCAATGAGTGTATGAATCTGAGAGAGGACTAAGTTGAATAAAATCATAATTAATTGATCGTCTTACCCAAAGCCAGGAAGTTTTCAATTCCCACTCAGATGTGTGCAGCTAGGTTTGCTTGCGTGCATGCGCGTTAGAGATGAGAATGCAGGGTGTATGTATGTATGTATGCATGTATGTATGTATGTATGCACCTGTATACGTACGTGCGTTGACAAACCTTAAAGCCATATACACATATTTGCACACACACCCACACATAAATATACATACATATATATGTATGCATGCATGTCTATATGTATGTATGTATGTATGTATGTATGTTCCTGCCCTTCAGAAAATAAAGTTTGCGTATGTGTGTGTGTGTGACTGAGCGTTCGTCATATGTGTATATTTAGGTGTTTGTCTAAGTGTGTGCATATATTGACATTTCGGAGTTCAACCTTGTGTGTGTGTGTGTGTGTGTGAGAAAGAGAGAGAGAGAGAGAGAGAGAAAGAGAGAGAGAGCGAGAGCGAGTCGGCGCGCGCGCACCGGCAAGTGTATGTGGTTCAGAATATAATGAACATGTGTGCTACGTGAGCGTACATTTCGTCTTGTGTTACGTATTTCAAAATAAAATGGCGAATCTCTCTACGTACGTTTTGTGTGTGTCGGTGCATGTATTTTAGTATTCGTAGTTCATTAAAATGATGAATTACTGAGAACGTGTATCCGGGTACAGGTGTAGATGAACGTTTGACTATGTTGTATATATCTGTGTATTGTGTATTCGTCAGTAGGCTCTGTGTTGTTCATGCACACATTCATATGTGTGTGTGTGTGTGTGTGTGTGTGTGAACGAAACCATTTGACTTTGACGGAGTGTAGCTTAAAACAATTCGTTACAGTTTTATCAGCAAAATAAATTATGATATGGAACGGAAAATGTCGCAAACAAATAAAGAGATAAATAAATAAATGGTTAAATAAATGAATATACAGATAAATAATTATTTTAAATGAAGTTGATTTATGTATTTATTTATCGTTTATATAGTATTGGGATGGGAAGAGTTAGATGCGATGCAGGGAAAAACTCTTCGAACATCAGAGAAAATGCTTTGCAGTATTTGTTCCGGCTCTTTATGTTATGATTTCAAAATCCGATGAGGTCTAAATTGTGTTTCACCCTTTAGGAGTCGATAAAATAAAGTATCAATCAATGACTGGGGTCGATATAATTTACTGTTCCTTCCACACAGACGTTTTGGCCTGGTATTAATGTACTATCATATGCACTTATGAGTTCAAATTCTGCTGAGGTCGACTTCGTCTTTCAACCTTTCGAGATCGATGAAATTAAAAACTAGTTACGCACTGGCGTCGATGTAATCGATTATACCTCATACCTAAATTTCAGGACTTGTGCCTATAATAAAAAGGATTATTATTATTATTATTATTATTATTGAGGCGGTGAGCTGGAAGAATCGTTAGCTTAGCACATCGGGCGAAATGCTTAACAGTATTTCGTCTTTCGCTACGTTCTGAGTTCAAATTCCGCCGAGGTCAACTTTGTCTTTAATCCTTTCGGGGTCGTTAAATTAAGTACCAGTGAAACATTGAGGTTGATGTAATCGACTAGTCAACCCACCGAAATTTCATTAGAAAGGATTATTATTATTATTATTTTTATTATTATTATTATTATTATTATTATTGAGTGAGAGAGCAGTGCTTGCCATCAAAGTGACACTGGACACCAGACTGAAAACATCTTCAGGTAAAACACCCACCAGGTATCACATCAAGTGCTTTATATTCATTAAAGTTCATCAGCATCCTATCAACGCCAAGCCTCGACCTGAGTTCTCCGTTTCGAATCAAGGGTATGTCGTGGATTGATTATCCTGCTATCATGCAAGTTCCTGTGTACATGTCAACACTATATAGAATAAATGCCAATTGTTTGGTACAAATCCTTAACATTACATTCAACAGAGTTATAAGGCTTGTAATGTCTGCTACTACCGTTCTTATCCAGCAATAGTACCACCACTAATCTACAATTCACTCAACTGGAAATTCCTCTAGTCCACAGCTAGTCCCAATATAATCTCTGCCAAGACACCAACGAACAAATGGGTCATGCTACATTAAATTCATAATGAAGACCGCCCGTCTAAGCGACTTACCACACGCACAGTTAGACAACGTCCATTACATCATTAACTGAAATCGGATTTCCGCACTACACTACATCTTCCATAATGATTAACATCAAGCTGTCGAGTTAGGCATGGAAGGCTACCATTTTCCCTCTCCATTGGAACAGCTTAGTGAAATTCTGCTGAAAATCTCACACCTCCGACTAAAGTCACTCGAAGATAGTATTGTGTTCGTTTACTAGATTCTTATTTGCCATCTGGACACATCGAACAGTTTTAGCGCTACCATGCCGGAAAAAAAATGCTGCTAAGCATCGTCCGTATTTAGCGTCACGTGGCATTTTCATCGCTCTGACTTCTGGTTGTCTCGTACGGTTGACGTATGGTATGTTATGACCCGTTTTGATGGTGAGTGTAGACCCGGGTCAGGACGGGGTTGTATGGTATGTTATGACCTGTTCGTTTCGATGAGGCCCGGTGCGTTATAACCTGCTGTTTTTCAGCAGGTGGATTCACCACCGGGGTCACTACTGGATTTTCGTATTTCGTTTCGGATTTCACTGGTGTGTGAAACCTCGCCGTTTCGGATGGGTGGATGCGCTGCTGTACATTTGCTTTCCACTATCGCTCACTATTGGCTACGGGTGGCTCCCACTTCGGCTCTGTAGTTAAGCTAACGGTCTCTTAACTTAGTCTTTAATTCAACCCACCCCTAGCCTAATGCTACCCGCTGGTATTTCCTTAACATAACCTATTGATCCAATGCTAATTTTCTTTTCCAAGTACATCTACCATTTGTTGATTATAATTTACGCCCGTCGGTTCTGCTCATGTAGCACATATCCTGTTTCTTGTGCGACTTCCACACCGTAAACGATGCGTTACATCTTTGTATTTGTCTCCAAATTATCTGGGGATGAAATGAGATGAATATATACAAAATATATGATTACGTGGACGAGCAATCTCGTTAATACAGGAGGAATATGAAGGACACCGCAGATTCAGAATCAAACTGAGCGCCTGGTAGTGTATATTTGATCCAATTCCGAAATTCAAAAGCGGAAACTTTGACTTTTACAGTATTGTAATCATATAAAAAGAAAATTTAGCTTTGCTTTCGAAAATTTAGTTTTATGGACAGTTGTACACCTTGCTCACTCATACACACACACACACACACACACACACACACACACACACACA
>NC_068983.1:20369118-20370457 GCF_001194135.2 Octopus bimaculoides
AAATTTTCATACCGGTGGCCAGCATGCGTAATAAAGTTAATAGACAACATATTATCATGTAAAATAGTGTACAATTCAACGTATTTATACACAAAAGAGGTGACCTTTAACAGGACACCTTACGAAATGAAAAGAGCAGTTAAAGCCCAAACCACGAATAAGTGTAATTTCAAAGGGAATGACAATTAAAATAATGTTTGTAGTTACCCTGAGACTCGAGTTTCTGCATCAATGTGTAAATAAATTAATTTGCCATCCGTACTTCTTCAGTGAGGGCGCTAAAATTAATGCATATTTATGCAACAAATGGCACTGAAAATACACGTGCTACGTACTTATATATTATAATTTCCAAATCCACCGCGCAAGCGCAGATACATTCAGCAGCATTTAATAATAAAAAAATTAAAACGGCTTCGAAATTATGAAGATTTTACTGTGAAAATAATAAGCGTAGAAAATTTAGAGAAATTTTCTTATATATATATATATAACGACTTCTTCTCTTTTAAACTCTACTTTACTTTTCTTTTATACGCTTCTAATTGATGAAGTACTATCGTCCGAAACGTTAAGAATTGCCGTTCTCTCAGCGTTAAGCTAATACATTTGTTACA
Organism: Octopus bimaculoides; assembly: GCF_001194135.2. Taxonomy (NCBI): domain Eukaryota; kingdom Metazoa; phylum Mollusca; class Cephalopoda; order Octopoda; family Octopodidae; genus Octopus; species Octopus bimaculoides. The sequence continues at coordinate 20,369,736 of NC_068983.1, forward strand.
ATCTGCCCCTCGTGCATTGTCTTCTGTTGTGTTATTTTGTGACCATTGCTTTCAACCTATATAGAGATTTTTATCTTTTACTTGTTTCAGTCATTTAACTGCGGCCATACCGGAGCACCACCTTAAAGAATTTTAATCGAAGAAATCGGCCCCCAAGACTTATTCTTTGTATGCCTAGTACTTATTCTATGGGTATCTTTTGCCGAAACATCGGTTATCAAGCGATGGTGGGGGACAAACACAAAGACACACCTACATATATATATATATATATATGACGGACGTCTCTCAGTTTGCGTCTACCAAAGCCACTCACAAGGCTTTGGTAGGCCCAAAGCTATAGTATTCAGTCTCACTGCATGGCCCAATGTTTACTAGTGGTCTTTTGAGTGAAAATGGGTATGCTCATCATGTGTGCGCGCGCATCATCAGTGTCGGCTTTTCCGATTAGATCGCTTGGGAAAACGGTTCTCTGTTTACGTCTGGTAAATTAGTGACATAAGAAATAAAAATACTAAGCTGCTTCAAAGCCGTTTACTCACACACACACACGAGATTGAGAGATACACATTCATATCCACAGAAACCTACATTACGTAACATTCATATGTACATAGGAAAGAAGGCGGCGAGCTGGCAGAAACGTTAGCACGCCGGGCGAAATGCTTAGCGGTATTTCGTCTGCCGTTACGTTCTGAATTCAAATTCCGCCGAGGTCGACT
>NC_068983.1:20370467-20375239 GCF_001194135.2 Octopus bimaculoides
CTGCCGTTACGTTCTGAATTCAAATTCCGCCGAGGTCGACTTTGTTTTTTCATCCTTTCGGGGTCGATATATTAAGTACCAGTTATGCACTGGGGTCGACGTAATTTACTAAATCCCTTTGTCCTTGTTTGTCCCCTCTATGTTAAGCCCCTTGTGGGCAATAAAGAAATAAGAAACGTTAGCACGCCGGGCGAAATGCTTAGCGGTATTTCTTCTGACGTTACGTTCTGAGTTCAAATTCCGCCGAGGTCGACTTTTCCTTTTATCCTTTTGGGATCGATAAATTAAGTACCAGTTACGCACTGGAGTCGATGTAATCGACTTAATCTCTTTGTCTGTCATTGTTTGTCCCCTCTATGTTTATCCCCTTGTGGGCAATAAAGAAACAAGAAACGTTAGCACACCGGGCGAAATGCCCTTCCTCCAAATTTTCGGATCTTGTACTTAGAATAGAAACGATACGTACATAGAAAAGTTCAAACCAAGTCGTAAATCAGAGAGAGAATACGACAGAAGTAACGAAACAGACCTATCAAATGTCGAATTAAAGAGGTCCACTAGTCCAGTAAAAAAACTAAAACAAAAAAGACGGGCGGTTATTTTGATGTGCGTTTTTATGAACATACGCACAGCTGCGTAGGTTTCCTGTATGCTAAATATATGTCACCGTTTTCACGTGTTTACTCTTTATATCTGTCAGGTTGCCGGCCTGTCCAACCTTCACCCCTTACATTTCCTCCTAGCTGTCAATCTGTCTTTTTGTTTGGGTTTTATATCTGAGGCGCAATGGCCCAGTGGTTAGGGCAGCGGTCTCGCGGTCATAGGATCGCGGTTTCGATTCCCAGACCGGGCGTTGTGAGTGTTTATTGAGCGAAAACACCTAAAAGCTCCACGAGGCTCCGGCAAGGGACGGTGGCGAACCCTGCTGTACTCTTTCACCACAACTTTCTCCCACTCTTACTTCCTGTTTCTGTTGTGCCTGTAATTCAAATGGTCAGCCTTGCCACACTGTGTCACGCTGAATATCCCCGAGAACTACGTTAAGGCTACACGTGTCTGTGGAGTGCTCAGTCACTTGCACGTTTCAAGAGCAGGCTGTTCCGTTGATCGGATCAACTGGAACCCTCGACGTCGTAAGCGACGGGGTACCAACAACAATAAGTCTACCCACAGCTTGTAATGTCTCTCTGTTTCTGCATCTATGTCACACTCTCTTGCAGTTTGTTTCTCTCACTAAAGTAAAATGTTGTATCAGTATATTGTTACAGTCTACATTTCTTACTTTACTCTTTCCTTCTTGCAACAAATATGAATTATATGTAAAAATAAAATAAATATTCTGTTGTGCCTAGGGAGAGTCATTCTCTTTTAGTACCTTATAATTTAACACATACACACCGGTAAAATTTCCACTCATTTACTTATTCATTTTTCTAAAATTTTCGCTGCGTTTTGCAACCTTTTCAATAAATAAATGAGTGGAAATTTTTATCGGTGTCTGTGTTAAATTGTAAGGCATTAAAAGAGAATGACTCTCCCCAGACAAAACAGAATATGCTTCAACACACGAACTCGCATAAAGAATCTTGCCAACCAAATCCAAGACCGAAATAAAATAAATGTGTATATTTCGAAAATTGGCGCGTTATATTTAAACGAAATACATATAGAGAATAGCATAGCTAAATATATGAATAGTTCGCGCACACACACACACACACACTCACACAATCATGCAGACGCACACATAATCCAATTCAAACCTTATATCTTAAAATCTGAACACACTCATACATATCTATCTATCTATCTATTTATCTATCTATCTATCTATCTGCCAGTCTGTCTATCTTTCTTGTCTAACTATCTTTCTATTTGTGTCTATCTATCTGTCAGTCTATCTTTCAATCTGTCTGTCTATCTTTCAATAGACGACAGGTTTAGATAGATAGATAGATAGATAGATAGATAGATAGAAAGAAAGAAACAGGCATATAAATGGATGGATAGACACAGACAGGCAGACAGACAAACAGATAGATGGATGGATGCAGACAGATAGATAGATAAATGAATGAGCACAGACAAATAGATAGATAGATAGATAGATGGATGGATAGACACAGACAGACTGACAAATAGATGGATGGATGGATAGATAGATAGATAGACACAGAAAGACTGACAGACAGATTGATGAATAGAGACAGACTGACAGATAGATGGATGGATAGACACAGACAGACAGACTGATAGATGGATGGATAGACACAGACAGACAGCTAGATAGATAGATAGATAGATAGATAGACCGGCAGAGAAATCTATTCATTGTTAGCACGAAAATGTAAGGAGTGAGAGTGAAATAGACAGGCTGTTGCGGCAACTGACATCACATGGAATGACAAAGATGGTTATATATATCAAGAGTGGCGGGGAAGTATAATGACACTTGAAACATCACCAGGAAAAGTTGCATAGTATCTGTATGACCTCGAATATTAAGAATCAACCACAAACATATAGGCCAATGTCTTTAGACCATTTCCACCCCTCCTTTCTCATCCTTAACCATTTCACCATTCCGATCTCCACCCACATGTCATAAAAAAGTACTCTTGTGTAGAACAGAATTTATTGTATAAACAACATTAGCTGCTTTGTATTAATTTAATATTAACATCCTTAAAATCAACATTAATGAAAACATGTCTTGTAAAAACATAATGTGAATAACGATAAAGAATTGTTTAATCTAAAAACAATTTCCTCGGTGGAGTTCCGAAATTTATCCTTCAGGGGAAATTTGTTTTTTTCTTTTTTTTCTCTTATTAATTAAGAATTGCAGATATAGACAACAATAATAGGAGTGGTAGTAACATCGACTATTACAATAACAAGAATGATGAGAAATGTTGAACATATAAACTAATGTTGAAAACAAACAAAACAATGAAGCGACGAAGTAACTGCGAATTAATGAGAAAGCTTCGGAATGGTTACTTTATCTACAAGAAATAGCAGTCAAATCTCCCTTAACTTACAAGCTGCTATCCTGACGGAAAACAACCACAACAAAAAGCGGTTGAGTGGGAGATTTATTTAACACGTGTCTTGTGTTATAATCGCAGACAAGCAATTCCCGAGAGAAAAATGAACGAAATTGGGATTCATAGCCGGGAGGCCTTTGGTCGTAGGTTCTGGTCTCTGCTTGATCAGCGGTAACTAAGAATTAAAAGAACAGAAATCTGGAGCAAAAATATTAAAATCAGCAACAGGGAGCCGACGTAGGAGACCGAATACGTGGTCATTTGAATACTCGATAGAATAGCCGCAAAGTTCCTACCAAATTGTATCCTATCCTAAGATCTTTTCTTAATTTCTTTATCTGTAAAAAAAAAAAAAAGTGGCACATTTGATAATATAACTATAGAATACACCGATGGTATTGTCGTGACTGGAACGCTTTTCACAAACGCAAAATTTCGGATTAGGCACTTTATATATTCCATGTGAAAGGAAAAGGTTAGTTTTTTTTTTGTTTCTTTTTTCATTTCTATTTAAACATTTCCTCTGTTTCATCCTACGAGAAAATTTGTTTTTAAACTTTCATTTTTTATTCTGTTTTATATATATATTTATTAAAAAAAAACAACATTTTTGCACTCCCCTACATCCTGTAACCTTTTCCCTTCTCATGAAGGTACGGGGTGGGGTGGGTGTCTAAAACGAAATTCGCCCGCTTTTCTTTATAAGGTCTCTGCTCGACCAGAAAGCTGTCCTGGTATTAAACAGCATCAATGAACCAATAACATTTAGAAACAAGTCAAAACAATTCTACCGACAACAACAACTACAACAAAACCAACAGATCCAACGACAGCCTCCGCCTCCAGTCGCTCCAATTCCTAGATAAAAAAAAAACTACGTCCCATTTAAATCACACCCTATCGTCTTAAAAAAGAACACTGGATAATCGTAATCCGGGTTACAAAATCTCATTCAGTGCCTCTTTGGGGAACCAAACAGCGACAACAACAAGGATTCATTCTAAGCAGCCGCCTGAGGTGCTAGACATAGCAGCACGAACAAAACCGCACCTTGGCGTCTTAAATTAGACAGGTCGCAGCAGATATAAATAATTTGTAATCCTAGACGTAAAATAACAGTGTCCGAATCCGAAAACAAACACGGGATCATAAGTCGACTGGATCAGGACCAACCTGGGGCTAAACAACGAAAGGGAGGCAAAAAAAAATTATATAAAAACAACAACTAAAATCTGCCCCCATCCGCTGTCAGCCACGGTGCCACCATCGCCAAGGCAAGTTTGCTAACATCAACACGAACAGAAACACCCAAATGTATCCTCTGTGAAAACTCTCGTTTAATCAACACAAGCAGTAGCAGCAGCCGCTAGTAGTAATAGTAGTAGTAATAGCAGCAGCAGTAGTAGTAGTAGTAGTAGTAGTGTGGTGTAAGTGGGAGGGATGTGCTGCTGCTACTGCTGCTGCTGCTGATAGCGGTGGTGATAATGACGTCGACGATAATGGTGGTGATGCTGGTGGTGGTGGTGTGGTGGAGTGAAACATATCGTTTCTTGTAACGCTGGCTGGCTGGCTGGCTGGCTGGCTGGCTGGCTGGCTAGCTGGCTGGCTGGCTGGTGATGGTCATGGTGGTGGTGGTGGTGGTGGTGGGTGGGTGACCGGTTATGCTGGTGATGATGCTGATTATAATGACAGTGCTGCTGCTGATGATGATGGAAAATGGTG
>NC_068983.1:20377816-20379092 GCF_001194135.2 Octopus bimaculoides
TATATATATAATGCTTCTTTATGCAACGTGTCCAGTTTGGCTGCTATTTCATCCACAACGAATACTCACGTTTATGTCTGAGGTAGTGTACTATTTCGACGTGGGTCAGCCCTGATTGAGTGCACAGCCCTTGTAATGAGAAAAAAAAAACATTCCTTCCATAACTATTCATTCATGTTGATGTTGCAGTTGCTGATGTTTTGGGATATCAAAGAATGCCCTCTCTTTTTTTCTTCATTGTCCCCGTCTCGTTCTAATCAAGATAAGTAAATAAATAAATAGATAAGGTTAGGATTGTGATTTGAAGATTTGGTTGTTATTTCTAGGAGGACAGACGAGCAGCCACTTAAACGCTCCCTTGCTGCTTGGGGTTTCTATCAGTTATAGCGTGGTTGCTGTAGCAGCAATTATTAATGGAGGAGAAGAAAGAGATGTGGGAACAGAGAGGGCTGGGAAGAGATAGAATTAGTGAAGGAGAAAACACAATGAAAGAAAGAGAAACGGAAATTATACCAAAAACAACCAAAAAATAGAATATGTGTGTGTATATACATGTATGTATGTATGTACGTATGTATGTATGTATGTATGTATTATTCGTCTCCAGGCCAGTGTTAATTGAGCAGACCCTATCATCAAAGGCATTCCAGCCATGACTATCCCATCTGTTTTTGTTTTGGTGGAGGGCATGGAACTTAATGAAATGGAACTCTAAAAGAGTTCCTCGTTTTAAACAATGTAGAGAACGGGTTGTGTAAAATTTGGCTGCTATTTCTAGCAGGTTGAGATTAGAGGCAATTCTCTTTAGTTCAGTGTGTGTGTGTGTGAGGTGTATGGGAGATTTTTGTTTTTTTAGTAATTGTTATTGTGTTATTGTTGAACCCCAGGTTAGCTTCCACTGAGTAGGCCTATGGTATTTCTAAGCCAGGATTTTAAGGTTTGCAGTGTGTATGTAATTAGAGGGGCGATTTGACAGCTATCTTTCGCAGGTTTTAGTGACCACGTAGTGGTTCCCTCGCTGCTTTAGTGGTTCGTGTTTGTGTACGAGTACGGTGGTTAGGCATGCAGACTCGCTAAAGAGGGAGAGAGAGGGAGAGAGAGAGAGAGGGAGAGAGAGAGAGAGAGATAAATGATATTGCAGAGTTAGAGAGAAAGAGAGGAGAAAGAAGTGAAAGGTACATACATACACACACAAGCACGGACACAGGTGCGCGCATACACACATACATATACACACACACACACACACACACACACACACACACACACACACACA
>NC_068983.1:20380571-20381705 GCF_001194135.2 Octopus bimaculoides
TCAATAATAATAATAATGATGATGATGATGATAATGTTGATGATGATGATGATGATGATAATGTTGATGGTGGTGTTGACGATGAATAAGTGCAATGACAATTAAGTTGATGCTGATGTTGATGACGATGTTAAATGAAATGATGCTGGTTGTTAGATGATGATGGTGGTGGTGGTGAGATGTAACGGTAGGATTGATAGTACTTTATTAATTTCTGAGTATTTAGCTGCTGCTTCTAGCAAATCTCATTACCTCGTCACAGACAGTTTGCGTTTAACGAATGATAGAATTGAATTATTACCTGAGTATATTGAACTTAATGGATTAACCCATCACCCCAAAGTCGATGCTTGGTATACCCTCCACCTCTTCCGTCTTCTCATCATCCTCATCACATTGTTTTTCAAGTTTTCTTACACTTTTTCCATCATTTTTATCACATATGTATTTTTTGTTTTTGTTGTGTGTGTGTGTGTGTGTGTGTGTGTGTGTGTGTGTGTGTGTGTGTGTGTGTGTGTGTGTGTGTGTGTGTGTGTGTGTGTGTGTGTGTGTGTGTGTGTGTGGTAACTAAGATACTCGTAATACAAGGTATATGTGAATTCATCTAATCGTGCCAGCTTCCGTTAGTGAGAGTGCTCTATAACTAGTTAGACGTTTGTTGGTTGGGGCGGTAGTGGGGGCTATAACCAATCTCTATGAAATAGAACAAACAATAATAGGCGCAGGAGTGGCTGTGTGGTAAAGTAGTAAGTAGCTTGCTTACCAACCACATGGTTCCGGGTTCATTCCCACTGCGTGGCACTTTGGGCAAGTGTCTTCTACTATAGCCTCGGGCCGACCGAAACCTTGTGAGTGGATTTGGTAGACGGAAACTGAAAGAAGCCCGTCGTGTTTATATATATATATATATATGTGTGTGTTTGTGTGTGTGTGTTTGTGTGTGTTTTATCCCCACCATCACTTGACAACCGATGCTGGTGTGTTTACGTCCCCGTAACTTAATAGCTCAACAAAGAGACCGATAGAATAAGTACTAGGCTTGCAAAGAATAAGTCGTGGGGTCGATTTGCTCGACCAAAGGCGGTGCTCCAGCATGGTCGCAGTCAAATGACTCAAACAAATAAAGGAGTGAAA
>NC_068983.1:20381724-20383729 GCF_001194135.2 Octopus bimaculoides
TATATATATATATATATATATATGCATACAGGCACACTCTTTCCCATATATATATTATTGTGTCGAGAGAGAGAGTCATTCTGATTTAATACCTTATTAATTAACACTCTCACCGGTTCGATTTCCATTCGTTTACTTATTTTTTCTAAAATTTTCGTTGCTTATATAATATATATATCTGCAGCCCTCAAGTTTATCCAAAGTGAATTTAAATTAATAATTACATGCCATTATTTATAGCTGTATATGCCTTCGAGTTTCACCGCTACACTAAACTGTTACACACGCACACACTCTAATATATGCTAACCTTACTTTCTTCTTGTATTTCATTTCTCACTTTCGTTTATTTATTTCCTGTCACTTTGTTTTTGTCTGTGTATATACATACATACATACATACATACATACACACACACACACATAGTATATATTTTTTCAGTTTCCTTTTCCGTTCCTTGCATTTAGTGAAAAATATACTATTTCCCCCACCCCACACCGCCCCCACCTTTTTTTTTTTTTGTATTTTTTTCATAACTTTTCTCTAACCCTTTACTTCCTGCCCATAATATTTTTTACTTTTATTTTAGATATTTTGTTCCATTCACATTTCTTTCTTTTGTATTTCGCCAGCCACTTATCTCGCTCAACATCAAATTGCGAAGGAAGAGAGACTTATCGTAGTCTCTCGTAGTCCCTTCTTCCCTCGCAACATGCTCGAAATAACAGCTTTACATCCCTTTCAAATTTACACGGAACACTCAGAATGAATGCGTTTGTTAGTATGAAAATATATATATATATAAAGCGGTATGGTTATAACTGAAATACCTTTTGATCATAACTCTATTTGATAAGAGGTGACTTGAGGGCTGAACAACAATAACAACAACAACAGCATTTTGCCGGTCTACGCAAGTGATGTTCTTTAGACCAGATGTTGTCTGTCTGTACACAAGTTCCATCTACTGCCACAGCCCGTTGTTGTCCGAATAACTTCTGTCTGGCTGTGTCTCTGTCTCTCTTTCTCGCTCTCTCTCTATCTCTATCTCTCTCTCTCGATATAACGGAATACGCAAAAGCATTACTGAGACTGTAATTTGTCTGCAACAGTAGCAACAATAACATTGTTTATCAGTTACTACAAACCACGGCTATAATAAAGTCATCATAGTAAGCATCGCTATTGTTATATTAGTGGAGAAGAAAGGTAAAGTTTCTCTTTCTTTCTCTCTCTCTCTCTCTCTCTCTCTTTCTTACATATACTCTCCCTCCCACCGTTTATCCCTCTCACACACTCTCTTTCTCTAACCCCCTCCCATACACATGCACAAGCGTACTGTGAGTTTGGTTCGAGTACACACGAGTATCTGACGAACAAACGCACATGCGAAATTAGAGGATTTTGAGTAACTTCTCGACAGCTTTCAGCCCCTAAAATTATGTGTTTGCGCGTGTGCGTGCGTGTATATATGTGTGTATGTATGTGTGTTTATGTGTGTATGTTTATAGTAGTGCGTGTTTATAAATGTGTGTATATATGTATGTGTATATATGTGTGTGTGCACGTATATATATATATATATACTCATACACACATGCACGAGAGAGATACGGACAAGGTTTGAAGGAGAATCGACTGAGTGTTGGTAAAAAATTATATAGCAACCAGGACAGTGAAAATATATCGTTTAAAATACAACAGAAAGTGTGTGCGTTTGTGTGTGCACACACGCTTGCGTGTATGCATTACGCATAAACGTGTGCGTGCGTATGCGCATGTGCGCGCGTGCAATGTATATATTGCACATTAACGCGTGCCTTATTATTATTATTTTTTTTTTTTTCGTATTTCTTTTATTTCATTTGCCGTTTTTAAACAGATGCTCTTCTCTTATTCTTGTTGTAAATACTGATGTTGTTTAAACACACGTTGGCTGCTATCTTGCAGACTATACGTTGCATGCAAGTCAAATGTGTGGTTTTTTTTTGGGGGGGGGTATTA
>NC_068983.1:20384151-20388402 GCF_001194135.2 Octopus bimaculoides
TTTCTTCCCGTTTTGCGGTTTGAGTTCAATTTCCACCGAGGTCGATTTTGCATTTTATCCTTTCGTGGTCGATAAATTAAGTACCAATGAACTAGTGGAGTCAATTTAATCAACATGCCCCTCCCCTCCAAATTCCAGGCCTTGTTCCTTTAGTAGAAAGGATTATTATGAAGGTGGCAGAATCGTTCGCGTACCGGACTAAAAGAAATGCTCGGCGGCATTTCTTCCGGTTTTTGCGTTCTTACTTCAAATTCCGCCGGGTTCAAAACTGCATTTCGTCCTTTCGTTGTCGATAAAAGTAAAGGAACGGTTGAATACAAGGGTCGACGTAAAACGACAAGCCCCTCCCCACAAAATTCTCAGAACTTGTATTAATAGTAGAAAGAATTATTTTCCAGCTGGCAGAATCGTTATGCACGCCGGAAAAAAATACCTAACAGTAATGTCTTCCGGTTCTTTTACGTTCTAAGTTCAAATGCCGCCGAGGTCAATTTACCTTTCATCCTTTTGGAATCGATAAAATAAAATACCGATAAAGAATTGATCTAAACAGACTAACCGCATTCTCCTAAAATTGCCTTGTGCCAAAATCTGAAACCAATATTGTCTTATATTTATGTCACTTTCTCACTTTGTATCTATCTACATATCTACATACCCCTTTCCATCAATCTGTTTCTCACATCGTTATACACACACATCTTCCTAAATACCTTTATACTTCATTGTCTGTGTCCATTCATCCATATGCATGTATGCATGCATGTTTGTGTATAATTGTGTGTGTGCATGTGTGTGTAAATGTGTATGCCTGTGTATGTACATGCGTGTATCTATATACACCTAATAATCTATTTATCTACTTTTCTCCAAATATACCGATCTATCTGTGCCTTCCTACCCACATACATATCTAAATTTCTCCTCTATTTAAGTTTTTTCTTTTTTTCTTTTTGTTATTCTGTCTCCGCCATATGCACACGTATACAGGGTTGGCCAAAAGTCACCCGACAGTAAATCAACATTCCACAAATACTTAATATTCAATTTTATTTATTCTTTCAGTTTGAACAATTTTCATGTTGTTTCATATTTGGATGCTTTTATTAAGCAAAATGAATTTTGGAATTAAACGGTTTTGATTTACCCTCTATACATGCATACATACATACATACATAAACCTTATATATGACCAAAATGTTTTGTACACACAGAGAGGAGCGAGTGAAGAAACGAAAGTAGCATGTGATGAGAATAGACGTTTGTACCTTATACAACCACGAAACTTTAAGTCATGTGAAGCTGAGTCAAACTGTTAACACACACACACACACACACACACACACACACACACACTATCATCTTTATTCCTCACCATTAATCCGTTTTCATGCTCCCATATTATATTTAATCCTCTAAAAAAAAAAATAATAATAATAATTATCATTATTATTATTATTGTTATTATTATTATTATTATTATTATTTACGTATTTTCTGTTTATTTTGTAACTTTCATTTCTTTTCAGTAACTTTAAATCGTAATTGTTCAATTTTAATATATCTGCGTCCACGTTGTTATTTTACTCAGAATTATAACTTTATTCATCAATCTACAAACACAAACATCTCACAGACAGACAGACAGACAGACAGACAGACAGACAGACAGACAGACAGACAGACAGACAGAGATTATGTGTTTAGGCCTGGCTGAGTGGTTAAGAAATTTGCTTGGCAATCAATATAGTTTCTGGTTCGGTCTCACTGTATCGCTTATTGGACAAGTGTCTTTTACCATTGTTCCGAGTCAAGCGAATCCTTGTAAGTGAAACCGGGTTGAGGGGGAAAACTATATGGAAGCCCACTGGATGGATTGTACCTGTGTTTCAAAGATTGTACTTGTATGTCACTCGCTGTATCACACTGATTGTTTTTTTTGTGTGTGTTTGTTCCCCACCCCCACCCCGAGGATCGCCTTAAGGTTATAAACACATGTAAGAAATACTCAACTATTTACTTACATGCTTTTCGAATGAGTTTAATTATTCATTCCGTTGATCGAGCAGTTGGAGTAATTAACTTCGGAATCAATTGGTGGTCTGCTGTGGGATCGAACCTGTGACTGTCGTTGATATGCGAACTTGTTAGTCACACGTCTGCATATGCGTCTAGTTATAGTTTCCATTTTATTGTGTCTGATGGTATAGCTATTCTTTTTAATTACCCATATATTCTTAACAGTCTATGATTTTGTTTAAATCTGTTCATCGTGCCTTTTGAAATACAGTTCTATGCCGTAAGCCATTTTACCCTCGTAGCCTGAAAACTCGAACCGCCCTCAGTAAGATCTGCCTTCTGGTTATTACAGAGGTCTGTTATCTATTTATACGTTAATATATATATATATATATATATATATATACGTTCGTGCAAACTTACATATATACGTACGTATAATATGCATGTATATATATATATATATGCGTGTGTGTATGCGTTCTTTTAAATTCTTTCAGTCTTTAGATTAACTGCTATTCAAGGGTTTTAGTTAAGTACAACGAAAACCTCAGTACTTGTTGTTAGTTTTATGTGTGTATTTTGATCGCTATTTATCGAATGACTAAGTTATCCTGTTGGCAACACAGAGGTGCCACTTGACCCTCTAAGTGCACATCGGCATATCACCCTCTCCCTCACATCCATTTTCCTTTACACCAAATTCGAGTCACAGAGCATAGAATAAACCGAGGCTACTACAGAAAGTGGACGCATGCTCCAGGTTCTTCTGCGCGGTGACATCGAACACGGAACCACGTGGCTATTGAGCAAATATCTTAACTACACGCTCGTATTGGCTGGTAAACATGTGATATTTTACTTATAAACCTTTCACGAAATAACTCCTTTATTTTTTCTTTTTCTTTTCTGTTTTTACCCAAGATTTTTTTATTCTTGTTTACTCTTAAAACAGTCTTGATTAAGATGACTAAATATATATTAAATGTATACTATCTTTTCAAGACAGTAGAGTATGATGTATTTTTTTAAAGCATGCTTTGGCTGCTATTTCTAGCGAAAGCAGGTACACCATCTCATCGGTCGCTTGCAAAGACTATCTATATTAATTTTTTTTTTTTTTTTGCAATCGTCTGTTTATTTCCCGTTTCACTTGGATCTTTTTACTTCTATTATAACTCCTAGTAATTATACATTTGACATACGTTTAACTTTTTTTTATATATGACCAATATGTTTAAACGATCTATTTATGTATTTTTAGTCATAATGTATATTATCCGCAATTATATTCTAATCGCAACGAAAGATTTATTGTGCGTGTGTGTGTGTGTGTGTGTGTGTGTGTGTGTGTGTGTGTGTGTGTACACAAGCCTGTCTTCAGTAAACTGTGTGTGTATGTATATATACGTTACATATATATATATATATATATATATATACGTTACATATATATATATATATATATATATTTATATTTTGTGTATATGATTAAATACATATACAGAGGGAGGGAGAAAAGAGAGTGAAACATGTACATACGCACTCACACACCTACACACGTATGCGTCTATATATGTGTCTATATACTATATATATATATATATATATATATATACATATACTCATACATAGACACATATATACACTAATCCATACATGCACACAAACTACACGCGTATACGCATTTATGTGTACATATATAAGTGTGTGTGTGTGCGTTGTGTGTGTGTGAGTGCGTGTGTGAGTTGAAATAATATACACAGACACACATGCATTTATCCATCTACAATGAGAGTGTTTATGTAAACACGAACCCGCTACAAATGATTCTCAGATCTCTCGTTATTAAAGACGCATCTTATTTCTTTATTGCCGGCAAAGCCTTTCTCCACTGTCTTAGTTTGTTGCCTTTTTGTTGTTGTTGTTCATTTTGATGTTTATAATTATTTTCTGTTTTCTTCATTTGTTTACTATAAAGAAACCTAACAGTTAACAAGATAACTCTATTCGTGATGTAAGGGAAACCTATCTGAATAGATAAAAAAAAAACCCAGACACCTAAACACAGCCGCATTAATCGGATATAGACTGTCTGATAAAGAGATTTATACAAATAAAATGGAAATTTTGTACGGAATGTGAGAGATTGTGTGCGTGTGTGTCCATGTGTGTGTTTGTGTATATATGTATGTGTGTGCGTATATATATATATATATATATATATATAT
>NC_068983.1:20388923-20390960 GCF_001194135.2 Octopus bimaculoides
GTGTGTGTGTGTGTGTGTGTGTGTGTGTGTGTGTGTGCATATGTATGTATATATTTATATGTATATATCTATGTATATATATATATATGTATTTATATATATATGTATGAATATATGTGTATTATGCATATATATATATATATATGTATTATGTATATATGTATTATGTATGTATGTATTATGTATGTATGTATTATGTATGTATGTATTATGTATGTATGTATTATGTATGTATGCATTATGTATATATGCATTAGCCACACTATATATATATATATATATATATATATATATACACTCTCTCTCTCTCTCTCACACACACACACACGTATATACGTACAAATACACATGGTTATTCGGTTCTTCAGCTATGTGTATGTGCTTGTACATGCTATGCTAATCGCATCTGTGTCTATATGTATCGGTACATACACACGTACTGAGTTACAGGAACTTCCAGAGCAGTATCAACCAGTGTTACCCGCTAAACATAACAGCGACGTGTTTCTTATGTGTTTCTGCTTGTCATGCTTGTGAATAATAAAAGATTTCGTTTTCTCAATCGGTAAATCTACGACGTTTTGATAGTGTTTTTAAACCTATGGGCCCGGGAACAGGGGGTGCAGGTGGTGCAAGCGCACCCCCTAGAATTTTTGAAGAGTGCAGAACCAAAATTTGCACCCCTACTTATTTTCGTCAGGTTTAGAAAACTGAATAAAAAGTGATGTGTAAAAAGTAGCTTGAAGTTAGGTTCCTTTTCAAAGAACAAAACAAAAATAAATAACAGAAAAAAAAAAGACCTTGTTTGTAAAAAAAAATTGGACCTGGGTTTGCACCCCCTTAGCAAATTTCGTTCCCGAGCTAGTGCTGGGGCATGATTACATCTGTTTTTAAGTTCGTTTACTTAGGCACATTATACAGTAATAGGCACCCACTTACACACTCTCTCTCTCTGTTTATCTCTTTCTCCTAGACTCTCTCTCTCACAAACACACACACACACACACACACAGACTCGCACATACACGCTTTCACGCACACATACATCGAAGTTGTATTTCACTTCATTGTTACTCATGTTTATTCATGTACGAAACTTACAGAGCGTGAAGCAAATATTTCACACTCTATGGAAACTTGGTCGCGCGTATCTAGATTCATAGGCTAGCTCAGTGCTCTGCAACCTGTATGCCGCAGCACACTGGTGTCTCATGAGACGACACTAGATGTGCCGCAGTGTAACATGAATATAATTCCGCCCCCCCCCCCAATAATCTTATATATATTCTTTCGTTCAGGTGTGCCTTCGAATTTTGAAAGGAATATAAGTGGACTGCAAGTGAAAAAGGGTTGCAGAGCACTGAGCTAGCTTACTTTCAGTACACTTCCATGATTATTTTCATTTGTGTTTGTTACCCCTCCCCCATACACACACCACTTGACAACCGGTGCTGGTTTGTTTACGTTCCTGTAATTTAGCAGTTCAGTACGATAGCTTAAGTATCATGCTGACAAGTATCTGGCTGCAGGACAAATGTCTTTAACAAGTAAAAGATTAAAGATTAACATGTATGAATTTTTACTTATATATGAAAATCGAAATAGTGATCATGAAGCTGAAATGAAGACTAGGTATATATAATGCATGTGTTTAATTGGCAAAATATGACCATCCCCTAGTATTACACTATCTGTTTCAACATGTGATCAGAAATCTTGCAAAACAACTACATAAACGTATATATATATATTTGTGTGTGTGTGTGTGTGTGTGTGTTTGTACAAATTACATACACAGAAGGAAATAAAGTTCCTATCGCAGCAGCAAAAGTATAAATAAATGAACTTGAAAATGCACTTGGAATCTTTAAGGAGATTTTTTTCTATATATCGATTTGACCGTTTTCACAATTTCAAAAGTGGTGTGACCTGGAGTTATCTATCCTGTACTCTTTCGCCTTTGACCGCAAATTTGAAAACTGTCTATATACATATACACCTACGTAAGCACTTCCGTAAAACACAAGCGCATGCATT
>NC_068983.1:20390970-20391615 GCF_001194135.2 Octopus bimaculoides
TTCTTCATCATTGCAAATAATATTCGTTTGGTTGAGATTGTCCATACCGCTCACTAACAGAATGTTCTTCATTTCCGAAGTAGAAAGTAAAGAGTGTAATAATTCTTTAGGCGCCAACAGCAATTAAGGACTATCTACAGGGGGTGTAACGACGTTTATTAGCGAAAAATGTCGCAAAAACAAATTCAGAAGATCCAGTTTTCGGTGAAACGACAATGTTGCTGGTGTCTACAGTCGTAGTTGTAGTAGTATTAGTACTTGAAGACGTGGCAATAACAGTAACAGTAACTGAACTAATAATAATAATAATAATAATAATTATTATTATTATTATTTATACTGGAAGCACAAGGCCACAAATTTGAGGGAAGGGATTAAGCCGATTACGAGTGCTCCACTGGTACTTAATTAATATACCCCGAAAGGATGAAAGGTAAAGTCGACCTCGGTGGAATTTGAACTCAGAACTCAGCGGCAGACGAAATACCGCAAAACATTTTTCCCATTGTACTAACAATTCTGCCAGCTCGCCACCACCTTCTTCTTCTTCTTCTTCTTCTTCTTCTTCTTCTTCTTCTTCTTCTTCTTCTTCTTCTTCTTCTTCTTCTTCTTCTTCTTCTTCTTCTTCTTCTTCTTCTTCTTCTT
>NC_068983.1:20392164-20393803 GCF_001194135.2 Octopus bimaculoides
AAAGATAGCCATCGTAACAGTATTATAGGCAAAGCAATGTATGAGAATCCCAACATACATATGCGCCCCTAGAGTCGCTGGGCCTCTGAGCGACTGTCCATTGAGCATTTGCTTTAAAACGTCGCTTCGAAGATAATGGTTAGAAGTCCTTTGACCATGTGGTCACTCCTCTAGCACTGATGTGGAATAGAGTGGTGGTTATCAACAACAATAATTATTACAACAAAACGGTGAGCTAGCAGAAACGTTAGAACGCCGGGCGAAATGCTTAGCAGTATTTTTTCTGTCTTGACGTTCTGAGTTCAAACTCCGCCGAGGTCGACTTTTCCTTTTATCCTTTTGGGGGCGATAAATTAAGTACCACTTGCGTACTGGGGTGGATCTAATCGACTGGCACCCTTCCCAAAAATGTCGGGCCTTGAGCCTAGAGTAGAAAAGACTAATTATTACATCATCATCAGTAACTGGAGCAGTAAACAAATGGCGAATCAATATGAATGAAATAAGGCACCTAGCTAAGAAGCTTCCTTGAAATAATAATGTTTCAAATTTTGGCACAAAGTCAGCAATTTTGAGGTCGAAGATTAGGCGTTACCATCGACCGTGAAAGATAAACGAAAAGTTGACCTCAGCGGTGTTTGAACTCAGAACATATAGAATCGAGAAAAACTGTTGCTAACTGTTTTATTTGCCGCTCAAAGGATTCTGCCAGGTCGATGCACTAATACTAATAATACTAATAATAAAAGTTTCATGTTTTGGGTCAAGGCCAGCAGATTGAGATGGGGCAGATCTATTACATCGACGCCACTGCTTAAGTGGTACTTGACCCCGAAAGGATGAAAGGCAAAGTCAACTTCGACAGAGTTTGAACTCGGAATGTAAAACTAGAATAAATATCTCTAAGCCTTTTTGTCCGACGCGATAATGATTCTGTCAGATTGCCGTCTTAATAATACTAACAGCAATAATAACAATGATCCTTTCTGCTAAAAGGCACAAGGCCTGAAGTTTTGGGAGAGGGGACTAGTCGATAGCATCAACCCCAGTGTTTCACTGGTACTTAAATTATCGACCCCGAAATGGTAAAAGGCAAAGTTGTCCTCGGCGAAATTTGAACACGAAATGTTAAGACGGACGAAATGTCCCTAAGCATTTCCTCCGGCATGCTAACGATTCTGCCAGCTTGACGACTTAACAACTGTAGTAGTAGTACTAGTAGTAGCAGTAATAATCATGACAATTGTTTTAAATTTTAGCACAAAGCCAGCAGCTTCGCGGGAAGGGAGAGTGTAAGTCGAGGATCTTTTTTAAAACGGGGGCCACATTTTTCATTAACGAAACACTTTGAAACTTCGAACACTGGTAGAATATGTCATATAAAACATCTTTTTCTCTTAGTCTTCTTAAAAAAAAAAAGAAATCCCTAACTTATTCCATGTTAAAGTTGTCGTATTTCTGTAATTTCAACCAATCACTGACGTCCATTCAACCGATATACATTAAGTGCCGACTACATAAACAAACGATTCTGAAACAATTCTATCGGTGATAGGGTTAGGATTAGGGTTAGGGTAAAACAGCAAATTTATAAAGAAAAAAGCAAAACGAAGCTATGGAAATTAAATACGCTTGACAT
>NC_068983.1:20393875-20394758 GCF_001194135.2 Octopus bimaculoides
TGACATCGCTTAATCAGCCAAGGAGTAAATGTAAACAACTGAATACTTGTCAGTGATTGGTTGAAATTATCGAAATAAGACAATTTTTTACATGAAATAAATTCGAATACAAAAATATTTTTCTGTTCTATAACACAAAATAGATAAGTATACGAAGTTTGAAAGTCTTTCGGTACCAAAAACACTACGTAAAACATTAATGAAAAATGTGGCCCCCGTTTTAAAAAAGATCCTAAGTCGATTACTTCGATCCAATTTTTGAATCTGGTACATTATTTTATCGACCTCGAAAGGATGAAAAGCAAATTCGACCTGGGCGGAACTTGAACACAGAACGTATAGACGGACGAAGTATCATATTCCCCCAGTGTGCTAACGATTCTATCAAGCTTATTAGGATAATAACGATAATTATAAAATGATAACTATTGAAAATGAGCATTGGAATTATGATTATTGCCAGATAATTTTCAATAGACTTCTATAAAAATGCAAGATAGTAGCTTGCACCTGTTTTGTTTTGCTTGTTAAATTTAATTTCAATACAGTTGCAGCTGTTGTAACTGCTTTTGATGTAATGTAAAATCAGTGCCGCATTTGATTGTGTCTATCTTATTTATTCCTTTATAGATACAAGCACGTCTGTGTGGTTCTTATTGTGTTCGCTTCATAACAATGTGGTTTCGGGTTCGCTCCCAAGTTGTGTTTTGAGTAATTCGTTGTTTTTATTTCTTTATTATTATTTTTTTTTACCGTATCCCAGTGCTAATTAATATGTTGTGAGTAAATTTGGTAGGCATAAAGCATTCTGAAGCCCGTCGTGTGTGTGTGTGTGTGTGTGTGTGTGTGTGTGTGTGTGTGTGTGTGTGTGTGTGTGTGTGTG
>NC_068983.1:20398202-20401908 GCF_001194135.2 Octopus bimaculoides
GTATATATATATATATATATATACTGAAAAGTTCCTGGCATTCATTGAGTTAAAGATAATAAAGGAAGATGTGTTAATTATGATTATATTCAACATACTCTCCTCGCAGATTCACGCTTGCATTGGAACGATCCTTCTAAGCTCTGTAAAAGAACTCGGAGGGCAAGGCTTCCAAGCAAACCGTGTATCTGAGGCAGTTAATTACATATTAGCGCATTACTCAGTGGCATAGACACTTGATTTCGTGCCTATAAAACTCTGAGTAATAATAGTGTCTTCTTAGCTGTCTACTTATAAATATAGACTCTATATAGTTTTCTATAAACTTTATATAGTTCTTGTTTTTTCGTTTTATGTACACATGTGTATGCGTGTGTGTATACATACATATATATATATATATATATATATATATATATATATACACATGTGTGTGTGGGTATACATATGCATATATATATATATGTATATATATATATATATATATATAAAATATATAGTTTTAGCGAAAATATGATTTTGTCCCTAATATTATTATATTTATATATATATATATGTATATATATATATATACATATATTTAATGTACCTTTAGGCGCATAGGGTAACTGAGACAGCTGATATTATTTACTTGTTGCAAAATAATCTTCCTATTTATGATGAAATTAATAATATATGTACGTGTGTGTGTATGTGTGTAGATAGATAGATAGATAATATTATGTGTGTATGTGTGTGTGTGCCTGCGTGTGCAGTTTGGTTTTGTTGGGAGCTCTGTTGTCGATATAATTAATATGGTATTTAGTTTAAGGCTCAGGTATTTGAAAAGCGAAGTCGAACCTGGAGGGGTTTCACTTCAATACGTAAAGGCGCACAACTAATTAAAGGCCGAAAGGCATTTTATGTCAGAGACCCTTTCAGGTTTTCTTGCCTATTGTTTTTGAATTCGTTCTTCTGAGAAATAATGTCCATAATGTGTATAAATTCAGTTATATTAAGTGACAAACACACGCACGCACCAACACACATTCATACACACACACACACACACACACACACACACACACACACACACACACACACACACACACACACACACACACACACACACACACACACACACACAGAGTCTCAATCATACAAACACAGAGGTTAACGTGTTTACGCAAACATATATTTGAGGGTGCAGATGTGGCTGAGTGGTAACTAATTTGCTTCCTAATTACATGGTTCCAATTTCAGTTCCACTGTATGGGCAAGTGCTTTCTTTTATAGCCCTAGGCCGACCAACACCTTGTGACAGTATATCTATCTATCTATCTATCTATCTATATACATACTCTGTGTATGTGAGTGTGTGCGCGTGCGTATTTGTCTCCCAATACCGTTTCATGATTTGACAACCGGTGTTGGTTTGTTAACGTCTCCAAGTACCAGCCTATGGTCGATTCGTCCGAGTCAAACCCTTCAACGCGGTCTCAACTCATGGCCGCAGCTCCAATAACTAAAAACGGTTAATATGATAAAATATACACACACATTTTATTAAGAAGCGTTGGTTCTTACGAGTGAGACGGATGTCCTTAAACCTGATTTTGTTTTTTTTTGCTTTTTTTCTTACTTGTTACCTCAAAATTCAGAAACACCATAATGCAATATTTAATAACATCACATTGGAAAGATGTTTATAATAACGAGGTAACTATTTTCAATGCATTTATTCGTTTTTTTTTTATTTTTCGATTTTGCTGTTTGTGTTGTGTGTATGTGTGTATGTCTGTGTGTATATAACGCACGTTTATACTGGAATGTCATTGTTCATATATTTTCTTAGACTGAGTATGAATGGCAACACGAAGGAGGCAAGCAAAGTACTCGCGTTTCAATCATCACACACGACACACTGCCATCATACGTATTCTCATATTCCTTCATACACACAGACTTTGCATGCCATACATGCGTATATTTATACATACATAAAAACATGTTGAAATATCTATATATATACATGTGTATGGCTGTAGTCATATATATATATATGCATAAATGTATGAATGTAAATATGTGAAAATATGCGAACGTGTATCGTGTACAAGCAGTGATATTATATTACGGAAATATGTCACATGCATACAATATATTTATTCTGTTATATACCAGTAAAATATTTTGGCCGCCTATGCATACACGTTATGAGTGGAGGCACAATGGCCCATTGGTTAGGGCAGCGGAATCGCGGTCGTAGGATCGCGGTTTCGATTCCCAGACTAGGCGTTGTGAGTGTTTATTGAGCGAAAACACCTACAGTTCCAGAAGGCTCCGGCAGGGGATGGTGGTGAACCCTGCTGTACTCTTTCACCACAACTTTCTCTTACTTTCTGTTTCTGTTGTGCCTGTAATTCAAAGGGTCAGCCTTGTCAAACTGTGTCACGCTGAATATCCCCGAGAACTACGTTAAGAGTACACGTGTCTGTGGAGTGCTCAGCCACTTGCACGTTAATTTCACGAACAGGCTGTTACGCTGATCGGATTAACTGGAACCCTCGACGTCGTAAGCGACGGAGTGCCAACAACCTAAATTAGAGTACCGTCATTTCGCGGTACCGTCCACTGGTTACATAGTCGTCTATTTTTCAAAACAGTCGCCCCCATACCAGTGAAAAAAAAAAATAATAATAGTTATAAAAGGCAATGACAAAATTCACACATAAAGTATTAAAAGATTTATACTTCCAAAATAATGTTCAGTATATGATTTTTTTATTGGTAGGAGTGGGCACTTTACCAATCCTGCTTTTGTTCACGCAATACCTATCTACCTACCTACACATATGTGTGTGCAGGGACATATGCATATACAGATATGTATATACAGTAATCCCATGACTATCGCGGGTATTACGTTTCAAAAACACTGCGATAGGTGAAAATCCGCGAAGTAGAAACAGTACTATACTGTATATTTTTATTATTACCATTTTTATAATTTGTATATATTTATTTTATTATAAATGCAAAACAACACCACACACTAGCGTCCCGTGTTTCGTTCTCCATACAGTATGTGCGATTCTTTGTTTACTCAGCTACCGTACACTTTGTATTTTCTTTTAATATATTTGAATTAATGTATTATATAGTTTAGTAATCTATTGCACTTTTATTTATTAATTTTTAGGTGTGAAAATGTTTATTTTACAACAGAAGCAATTAAAATCTTAAATAAACATAAAAACCTATCGGCCGCAGAAACCTGCGATATACTGAGGAGTCCGCGATATAAATTTACATATATTAGCCCGAAAAATCCGCGATGTACTGAGGGCGTGATAGGTGAACCGCGATATGGCGAATGACTAATGTATATATATATCGTCTGTTTCTTGTTTCAGGGATTCAACCGCGGTTGTGCTGGGGCATAGCCCTGAAGAATTTTAGTCGAATAAATCAACCTCCAGTACTTATTTTCTTTTAAGGGCTTGCTATTTATTCATTTATTTTGCCGAACCGTTTATGTCACTAGGACGTAAGCACACTAGCACTTGTTGTGAAGTGGTGGTGGGAAACTTTGATTGGTCTGAGGCTGAAGTAGAAGACACTTGCCCAATGTGCCATACGGTAGGTTTGAACCTGAAATCATGTGGTTAGGAAGTAAACTTCATATCACACCCAGTCCGTGTATTTATTTGCATTTCACCGTAAA
>NC_068983.1:20402241-20406241 GCF_001194135.2 Octopus bimaculoides
TTTATATTACATAATTTTCAGTTATTTGTGTGCATGGTTGTGAATGTTTGTATGTGTCTAGTTTATAAGTTATCTGTACACCTGTACACGCATATAACAGAGTGGTTTGTTGATGTTGTTTAGTTGTAGTTTAGCCCTGGTCGACAAACTCAATATCAAAAGAATTTCATTTGTAATTATGGGCGCAGTCATAGCTCTGTAGATATCTAGTTCGCTTCACAACCGTGTCGTTCTGGGTTTCATCCCAGTTTGGCGACAAAAGTTTTCAACCATGATCTCAAGTAGATCAATACCATCAGATTTGGAATTAAGTTAAATGAAATATATATAAAATCCCCATTGCGCGCCTGAGTAGTTTTCGCTGTATATTGATGAGGCTGTAAACAAAGGCGAAAAAGAAAAAAATCGGTGGAGTTCATAGTTACAAATACTTCTTTGTCATTGCCCGCCATCGTTAAAAAAAATGAACCAGTGAGTTGTATTTCGTAAATCTGTGATCAATTACATTATTGTTCATACATTGCGATATAAAATAAATTAATAAAATAAATAAACAAGGTTGCTTTGTATTATCCAGTGTATCCAATGTGCTCTTCAATATTTTTTCTTTTATGATAGGGTTGTCTGATGTGATTCGAGGAGGATTTTAATGTTTTCAGTTTGTTTATTAGCGACCGACAGGACTATCGATAGCATTTAAACGCAGCGACACAAATACAAGGAGTCAGTATAAATCGAAAACCTGCAAACAACGATGCTATTGTTTTATACAATACGGTTTTGAATAAATGAATAAATTTATCAAAGTTTTTAAAGAGCTTTTTGTGTTACCCAATGTGCCTCCACCACTTCTGTTGAACAAGGTGTGATTTGAGAAAGATCTGGCTGTTTGAGGGAGTTGAACCACCCCATGAAAAGCTTAGTCAATTCATTAGCTCGTGTGTTTTATTTTGCTTATGGCTAAAGGACAGTAACTCACGTACAATAACCGAAACTGACAAAGAAGTATGAATGATTTAGTTATCTTTTAATTGCTGCAGTCATTGGACCACGGCCATACTGGGGCACTACCTTGAAAGATTTTGTTCGGAAAAAAGTCGACCCCAGTACGTTTTCAAACTTGTGGGGTTTTTTTCCATCAGTCTTTTGCTGCGCCGCTAAGTTATGAGAACGTAAACAAGCCACCACTGGTCTCAAGGGTGGGAGGAGAAACAGCACACACACACACACACACACACACTCAACGGGCTTCTTATAGTTTCCATCTCCCATATCTACTCACAAGGCTTGGCTAGGACCAGGGGTGTAGTAGAATGTAATTGAGGCAGGTGATACGCAATTGAACTGAACCCAATAGCATCGTGTTTGGGAAGTCAGTTTCTCAATCAATACAGCCACATCTGTGCAATATTCCTGCCTCGCTCATCTCCAAGGAATGCTGTAATACTGTTTGAAAAGGAATGGTCAAAGGGATTTATAAAGGGAATTTTATAGCCAAGCTAGAAAAAAGAAGAGCAATTCTTATATCTTTTTCGGGGACCGAAACTGGTAGAAAAAAGCGAAGAAGAAACCTCGTAAGTTATTGCCGAGGGGCGTGGAACACAAAGATTTCGAGCTATTTACAGGCCGAAAACCTGGTGCGAATGCCTGTAGTAGAGTGAATGAATTGTATTAAAAGGTCAGGTAGTAACAGTAGTAATATTCATCTACCGCTACTCAAATGGTTATGTCTATTAGCCAAAAATTCGTATAGTTTATCTGTCTTCTGCATTGTTTCAGTTTACCTAATATTACTTGGAAAGCGGATGTTGACTCCAAGCTACGACAGAATGTACGATAGAGGAATCAAACAAAGTACTACGTATTTTGCGTAGAAGCGAATTTCAGTCCGTTCAGAAATTTTCGCATACGCAATTCAGTACTTCAACATCTTACCTGAATTATCGAAATCCATTCCATTGCTGCGATTTGAAGTCAGAGGCTGTGATTCGGAACGAATTATCTCAAAACATTGTAACTGACGCTCTAGCGATGGCAAATTTATAGTCAACTGCTATATCTACACATACACATATTTACGTAAGCGTGTGCACACACATACACGCACACATCCATGTAAATAGAAAGCAATTTTTCTTTCAAGCATGTTACATTAAAAATACAACTATGCTGGAGTTTGATTAATTTCATTAAATAATTTTTCATGTTGCCTTATTATTCCTTTACATTCGATTTGGAACAATAATGCTTATAAATCCATTGAACTGACGTTCAGAGACCTTCTCAGGCTTATTCAGAAATTAAACTGCTGCAAAATTGTGTAGGCGCGTGTTCTCCGGAATGTCGTAAAGGGATTTGGAATAAAATCCTCCATAATGGATTTAAAATTATGTAACGGCAAATCCTGGTAGCCTGCATTATACCATGACATATGTTTGCATCTGTGTTTAATTTAGATTTCTATTTTGTTATTAGTAGAGCTTCCAAAGTTATTCTCCTGATTTGTGTAGAATTCTATATTGTATAGCAGTCAACGTGGGTATATATAATACACACATACACACACACACACACCCTACTGAATGAACCAGATGTTATACATGTCCTGGACTGAATGCGATTGTTGTAAACTTCAGATGATGTCACCCCCACTGACTAAGCGAGCGGGTAGGTCAACATTCTTCCTGACGAGGTGCTGGACCGTCGCACGGTTACCCAGTTACAGCAACGTGGGGGATACAACGTGATATGAAATGTTTTGTTCAAGGACACAACCCGTCCCCGATCCAGGAATCGAAATCAAAATTTTATGATCATGAGTGTAACATCCTAACCACTGAGCCACGCATGCACGCACGCACGCACGCGCGCGCGCGACGTGAGGTACATATGTGAAGACATATATATATGAAATTTTTTTAAGGAGGTATTTCAGTTATTCCTGCAGTGAATAAATATTTTCTTTAATACTGTTAACTGTGTAATATACATGCGCAGCATGTTGTAGAGTTCTTTTTAATTGATATGCGTTACATCTGTTCATCATGGGAGGGACACCAAAATAGTTCCTGTTGATTGCGCACGTCCGAAGAATCGTTGTTGCTGTAGTTGTTTAGCTCCAGTTATTTAGAAAATATTAAGAATGGCATTCTAGGAATCATCTAATTTCGTTTGCGTATGAAGTGTATTTGAGACTACATTTCTTGATGTAGGGTGTAATCGAATGAAATCTGGCAGCCATTTCTAGAACACCGAGCTACGACAGGGTGACCTCCCTTGTTTGGATGTGTTTTAAATGCATGGGCGAGGAGCTGTAACAATGGCAAGAAAGTATATGAGTAGGGAAATAAGTTAGGTGTTTAGAGAAGATACAAAGTCAGCCATTATCATTTACAAGGAATCATGTTAATAGAGTTGAGGGATTCCCGAGATACTCTTGAGATGATGGAGTAGGAAACAGGGAAAGCTTGCTTTCTCAATAGAATACATGCTGCAGTGTGACTTCCTGTCAGAAGATTTCTTATCCGATAGGTTAATGACGGGTGTGAAATCTATAAGTGGGCATCATTCCGAGTAACATGTAAGAAACCTTATTGATGTCAAGGTCAACAACTTCAACACGGTAGACTTTTATAGAAAAAGACCATTAGCGAAAAGCTACTGAAGAGGAGTTCTCCATTATATCTGGCTGGCTTTGTGAAATTCATTACTGCATCTGAAACTAATGGACACTGCGTAATTTCTTTTATGCGTGTGGGTGTGTATATATATATAATGTAGATGTGTGTGTGTATATATATATATATATATATATATATAATGAAGATGAGTGTATATATATATATATATATATATATATATAAAATGAAGATGAGTGTGTATATATATAAATAAAATGTAGATGTGTGCGTGTATACACACACACATATATATGTGTATGTGTGTATGTATATATAACATGTAGATGTGTGTTTATATATATATATATATATATATATAT
>NC_068983.1:20406251-20408001 GCF_001194135.2 Octopus bimaculoides
ACACACACACACACACACACACACACACACACACACACACAGACATATGTATGTATTTATGTATGTATGTATGTGTGTATGCATGTATGTAGGTAGGTAGGTATTAGACTTGTCGAGTTAATCTCGTGCTTAAACGAAAAGCAATCAATGAAAGTGCACAAGTTACTTATTTAAATCATTAATGGTCATACGAAAGAACAGGTCGCCAAACGTGCAATTTCACAATTCCCCCTCAGAATATTTGGGTTCATATTTTCTAAGAAATTACTTTATTGTTGTTTGTTTATTTGTTTTCTTTTCATTTTGTTACATTATTATCATTATTGTTGTTGTTGTTTTTACGGCGGTAAGCTGGCAGAGGCGTCAAGCATGTCAGGGCAAAATGCTTAGCGGGATTTCCTCTGTCCTTATGTTCTGAGTTCAAATTCCGCCCAGGTCGACTTTGCCTTTTATTCTTTCGGGGTCGTTAAATTAAGTACCAGCCAAGTACTGGGGTCGATGTAATCGACTATCCCACCTCCTCAAATTTCAGGCTTTGTGCCTATTATAGAAAGTATTATTATTGTTATTACGCAGTATTTGATAATTTCAGGCAGATTTCTACTGCATCACTTGCTTCACCACCGTGTTGCTAGTTTGTGTGCAGCATTATGTGTTCTTTTTTGTTGTTGGGGGTGTGCAAAACTCTTCCCTGCATGGCATTGCGTCAGTTTGTTTTGTTATGGGGTCTGGTTGCAGCATTGTGTTGTACTAGTGTTTGCACCGTCTGATTTGTGTGTTGTTGTCATTTAAGGCGGCGAGCTGGCAGAATCGTTATCACACCGGGCGAAATGCTTAGCGGTATTTCGTCTGTTTTTACGTTCTGAGTTCAAATTCCGCCGAGGTTGACTTTGCTTTCATCCTTTCGGGATCGATGAATTAAGTACGAGTTACTCATTGGGGTCGATGTAATCGACTTAATCCCTTTGTCTGTCCTTATTTGTCCCTTCTATGTTTAGCCCCTTGTGGGCAATAAAGAAATAAGAATCGTTAGCACGTCAGGCAAAAATGCTTAGCGGCATTTCTTCTCTTTTTACATTCTGAGTTCAAATTCCGCCCAGGTCAACTTTGCCTTTCATCCTTTCGGGGTCGATAAATTAAGTACCAGTAAAACACCAAGGTCGATCTAATTGACTAGTCCCCTCCCCTTAAATTTCAGGCCTTGTGACTTTAACAGAAATTATTATTATTGCTATTAATTGTTTTGGATGAGTGGTGCAGATACAGAAAAGTGAGAAAGTCGGATTAAGTACTCTGCAATTTTCAAAGATTTTTACTCCCTGAGCTCAAGTCAAATTTTAGATCAGCTTTAATTTTGTTTCACAAATGTCGATAAAAGTGGAGGCGCATGGCCTAGTGGTTAGGGAGTCAGCATCATAATCGTAAGATTGGGTTTTCGATTCCTGGACCGGGCGACGCGTTGTGTTCTTGAGCAAAACACTTCATTTCACGTTGCTCCAGTCCACTCATCTGGCAAAAATGAATAACGCTGCGATGGACTGGCGTCCCGTCCAGCTAGAGGGAACACATACGCCATAGAAACCAGGAAACCGGGCTCATGAGCCTGGCTAGGCTTTAAAAGGGCGAGGAAAAGAAGATGTCGATAAAATAGGTACTAGACAAGTTCTGAGATATATTTTGAATCAGTTACAGTCAACAGATTTAGGCACTGCTGTATGGTATTGCATTTAACACTAACCCCCCCCCCCCC
>NC_068983.1:20408011-20409495 GCF_001194135.2 Octopus bimaculoides
TGCACGCATATCACGAACATGCACATGCTCATTACTCTCTACCTGTTTCTAATAGTTATTTCTAACATGAGGGTAGCAGTTTAGTCTGTTACATCAACCCAGTTACATCCCTGTTAATTTATCTTACCGACACAGAAAGTATGAAAAACAAAATTGATTTCAGTGACCAATAATAACTTGTGATCTCGTGGGAATATGAGAAATTCTTAATCTTGTATTCGTTATTCAACTCTAGGATAACTCTGATTGAAAAGACGTTTATAATCAAAAGTATTTCTACGGTTTTTCGGTCTTTTTTTTTTATATTCTTGTTTTTTGATTTTGCTTTAGTGTATCTAGGAAAAGAATCCAACATGTCTTTGATATTTTAACGTAGAAGTATATGGATTCAGAGATATGTGAATGCCACATCTACCAAGGTGAGGGGGCCATGAAGAGGATTACTTCTTTGGGTTGTTAATGGTGGTGTTATAAAAAGAACAGTAAACATAGAGAAACTGAAGAGCATCGTGTGAAACAGATTTCACGATGTAGTTACAGTCGATCCTTTATGCTTTGAGCTCAGACACCGTCATGGGAGACTTGGTGTTTCAACTTTCTAAGGTCAGTGCATACCCCTCCCTATTGAATAATAGTGTGGGCTCGGTTGAATCGGCTGCACCTCATGATAAGTATCTGGCCTTGTGTCAATAAAAGACATGATTAGAGACATCTATTGGCACATATGTATGTGTATTTTGATTAAGTTTGGGGAGCGTCACACTCATGATGATATAATCTAGTCGTATTTATTTCTAGATCAATGAATACACTCATAAACGAAGATGATCGCTTTAGATATTGTCTAAATTTTTAATGCCTTTATTTATAACAATATATATAGCACGGTAGAACAGCCACCATCACGCATCACACGGAATCATTGATACTAAAGTTAAATAGCTGGAGTAACGGAGACAGGAGAATTCTACACAAAATACATTTTAGTTGATAATTCTGTGTCTTATGTTCTGAGTTCAAAACCAGCCGGAATTCTAAGTTTGACCTCATACTCTGATACTTCCGGTGTTGATATAACAACAACTACTTAAACATATCCGGTGTTCGAAGCAATAAACTACGAAATCGGGCATTGTGCCAATGTACTATTGCCATTGTCACTGTTATACTATCTTTATACACAAACTCTCAAATCAGGTTTGTTATTCATTTAGTCAAAGATCATCTAAATTTACTTCAGCTAGCCTCGCTTTCTCTCTCTCTCCTTCTGACTGCTTTGTGTGTGTGTGTGTGTGTGTGTGTAAGGCACACGTTCTTTTCTCGTACTATTTTCTTGTTCTCTCTGGACCATTCCTCTTTTAGACGAAGAGCCACGCTCGAAACATCACATCCCCTCTTTTTTCCTTCTTAACCTGATCATCAACTTAATTCATTACCCGTGTAGGTCCTTTGGTTGTTTCTGATTTTATTTTTCATTTGCCTAT
>NC_068983.1:20409561-20410162 GCF_001194135.2 Octopus bimaculoides
TATATATATATATATATTACTGTTTTGTTCTCACTGTACTGTTTCTGTTACCACATTCACTCTCCGCAAAAACTGCCAACTTTTATTTAATTTGCTTTGCGGGTAGGATTGTTTTAACGAAGTCGCGTCTTGTTCCTACCTTCGAAACGCGGAGTAGATAAGACAGTGGACAACTGATGAAGGGAATGTTTTTTATGTTGCCTGTCTCGTTTTTCTGTTTGTTTCTTTCTTTCGTAGTTCGAACAAAAGTCCGTTTTCTTTGTTTTCGTTTTATATGTTCTCGTTTCTCATACATACATACATACATACATGTACGCACACGCACACACTTACAGGTATATATAAACCTCGCCTGTGCCTGAAAATTCCACAGCCCATATATATGTATGATTTGGATGTAGTTCCTCACTTCGTATGTCTGTCAATTCTATTAGTTACATTCGCTCATTCAGTCTTTCCGCGTGTTTGTCTGCGTTGTTCTGTCTTTCCATCCTACCAGGTCTCTTGATTTTCTGTCGTACCTGTTAATGCAATAACCATGTAACATGTCGTTGATACGTGAATCTCTCTCTCTCTCTCTCTCTCTCTCTCTCTCTCATAT
>NC_068983.1:20410180-20414188 GCF_001194135.2 Octopus bimaculoides
ACACACACACACACACATATATGTATATATATATATATATATATGAGAGAGAGAGCCCAGGTGTTATTTGATTAATAATAAATAACGAATACTAATCTCATTTTTGTACGGTTGTTCCAAGGTGTTTGTGTGTTGTTGCAGTTAGGAATAAATAATGTTTATAACGAAATATATTATGCTTCGTTCTGTTCTCCACTCGTTTATTTCTTTTTGGATTTGTATACGTGTATGTGCGTGTCCTGGTATCTCAATCTCTCTCCCTGTCTTCACAGCGATAATAT
The DNA here is from genome assembly GCF_001194135.2 of Octopus bimaculoides. NCBI lineage: Eukaryota > Metazoa > Mollusca > Cephalopoda > Octopoda > Octopodidae > Octopus > Octopus bimaculoides. The sequence continues at coordinate 20,410,462 of NC_068983.1, forward strand.
CTACTTCATCACGCGCGCACACATACACACACACACACACACATGCATATATTACAGCAGTATCAGCGCCAAGTAGTGTTTAGGCATAAGCGAACTTTAGGTTAGTTAAAATATGTTTGTGGCATATTCTAGTGTCTACAGGCAAATACACTGCTGTTACCGTGGAGAAAAAAATTCTCTCTTACAGTTAAATTATGTAAAATCGCCATATCTATTCAGTGCTGCTGCCTGTCGACTTCCCAGACGTGTTTCTAGTTCTTTAGCTGTTGTCAGTGAGAAACACCGAAGAGAGGCAATTCTGAATAGACTTCTTAAAGCGTTTCTAGCTAGAAACATTACCTGGGAATCCGACGGGGGCAGCTCTGTACATAAATGGTATTTTTAGACCTTTTTACCGCAGGAGAGAACTTTTTCTCCAAGGTAATTGCAGTGAATTTGTTTGTAGAAATTGTAAATGTCACACACATTTGAATTAACCTAAAGTTTGTTGGATAAGTGTTTTAATGTCCTTTGAAGTAGCATTTATGTCCATTTAGTTGTTTCAGTTATGGTACGTATTCATCCCAGCTAGAAACAGGTGTCGGACTGGAATTTAATGAGAATAAGACTGTAATAAGCAAATTTTAGACATGTATAATCCTCCATTCTCTTATGACATCATATGATGTCTTGCTTATATAATCAGGATTTACTTATCGATTGATTGCTTATCTTAGATAATTCTGCTTCTTCCTTATCATTTAATGTTGTTAATCAGATCTGGATTTTTTCAGACTGCAAATAAATTACCTACCCGGATTCCAAATCCCTACTCCTTTAAGTTATGTGTGTGTGTGTGTGTGTGTGTGTTGTCTTAAAAGTTGTTAAAATATAATTTTATATATGTTGTATAAGATGAAAGTCAGACATTTTGAGGAATGCACAAGTCGATTATATTGACCTAGTAATTAACTGGTAATCATTTTAATGTGCCCACAATGATAAAAGATAAATTGGACTTCGGCGTAATTTGAACTTTCATTTACTAAAATTACTACTAGGTATTTTCTATGATTTTACAGTTTATGCCATTCCACCACCTCCCTTATATACGTAAATGCCGAACGATGAAAATTAATTCCCAACATCGCATTGGTAGATAAAATTTCTTTATTTGCGTATTAAGGCTACCATTGGTTTTATGTAAAGATTATTTCAATATCTTTACAATTTTTCAAGCCGATCACACGGAGGAATTGTTCATCTCCAGTTTGGATGGAAACATAACTGAGAGAGAAGGAGAGAGAGAGAGAAAGAGAGAGAGAATGTTCATAAATTATCTTACAACTTCCACTGTTTATTGTATCAAATTGCAAAATGTAATTTAAGAACACTATATGTGTGTGTGTATGTATGTGTCTACGTGCGTGTGTATACGTGCGTGTGCGCTTATTTGCATCACTATTGTCATAGATATGGAAGACATGCGGGAGAAAGGCCAGATCTGATAGCTACAAAGAATAAAGCTACAGGAAATGGTAAAATATAATAGATGGTAAATGGTTGGAATGACCATAGTTTGCCCCTTGCCTGGCGATGTGGCTGCACCATAAGAGAGGGAAAAATACCCAGCATATTCAATGATAACATCCTATGTTGCTCCGCAACTACTGTATTAATGATATTGTCCAAATGCATAGAAATCGTTGCAATCCCTACTCAATTATTGATTAAGGGAATGTCCCGCAGCACAGTGCGTAAAAAGAGAAATGAAGAGAAATATTTAAAAGCTGTAAAATATAAAAAAAAACAAAAACATGTCTGTCTGTTTCTCAACTTATTTATTTGTGTGTCGGCATCTGTATATTCGATCGATCGATTTATCCCGACGGATAACGAGCTAGACAGCGATGCAAACGATCAGAGAATTGCATTCATAATCTTCACAGGTTTTGTCATATTCGTCTTTACGTAGATGCCTTTATAAAATACATGTGTCTTATTGAATGATGTCTTGTGTGTGCTCTCGCGTGTATACTTCTCGTCTCTATGCGTGTGTGTGTGTGTGTGTGTGTGTGTGTGTGTGTGTGTGTGTGTGTGTGTGTGTGTGTGTGTGTTTGCAAAACTGTGTCTTATTCAAAAGGCATTAAACTTACAATGTCGCTACAATGTTATCTATAATTATAACGTGTTTGTTTACAAGGAAAGTACATATTAAAAGGAATTCATAAATAAACACACGGGGTGTACAATCTCACACGCGAAGAATCACACACACACGCATTCATACATACATACATACATACAACGCATACATACACACGTACATAAATACATAGGTTTTCTCATCGTAATATATGTACTTGTATTGTTATATCAACATACATGTTTGCGTCTCTCTGTGTGTCAATAAATACATACAAGTATGTACATGTAGTCATTTAGTCCGATATATCCTGCAGTAGGTGTGGATGTGTGATAGGAAGCTTGCTTCCCAATCACATGGTTCCTGGTTGAGTTCCACCTGCATGGGACCTTGGGCAAGTGTCTTCTGCTATAGCCTCGGGCCTACCAAAGCCTTGTGAGTGGATTTGGTACACGGAAACTGAAAGAACCCTGTCACACACACGTATATATGTGTGGGTGTGTGTGTTAATATATGTATATGCATTTGTATGTATATGTATATATATATGAAAATGTAAGAGAGTATTGTAGTTCGCTTGAAAGATTGTGTATTGTTTGTAAACAATAACAATTTTTTGGAATGGTACAACAATGCACTATAATAAAAAAAAAATGGACTATATACTTGTTGTAATTTAGTTATCTATAGCCCGATGATATTTCGGATTACAATTCCTCCTTCAGATCTTCTTAGATGGCGTCTCTGCTATAAACTGTTTACTAACGGCTTTTCATTTTTTTTTCCGGAAGTGTCTCAGTAGTGGTCTCACGAAGCTCCTTCCGCAATTCCTCATGAGAAGTGCGTGAGGTCTGCTATGTTTCAATCTCGTGTGTGTTGGTATATCTGTATATCTGTAGCGATGCTTCTAAGTTATGTGTTATACGTGCAGCTTCTACTTTTTTGTTATAAACAATACATGAGCATGTTATTAAGAATGAACCTACACACGTCCAGATGTAGCTAAATAATATATTGATAACCAATCTCCAGCCTGTTGTTAATTTGGGGTCCTATTCTACCACCCCCACCGCTCCCTTAGGCACCAGTACCCACCGGGGAGGGGTGGTAGCGCCGACTTTGAGAACCTATGGCTTAGTAGAATCTGTTTTTCTATAAATTTCTCAGTAAAACGCAGAAGCTTTCGTTATGGTAGTAGAAACTTTTGCAATTCGTTCAAAATTTGGATCTGGTGCTTGAAAATTTTCAGCTTACCATATGGTTGGCACTCCGTCGGTTACGACGATGAAGGTTCCATTTGATCCGATCAACGGAATAGCCTGCTCGTGAAACTAACGTGCAAGTGACTGAGCACTCCACAGCCACGTGTACCCTTAACGTAGTTCTCGGGGAGACTCAGCATGACACAGAGTGTGACAAGGCTGGCCCTTTAAAATACAGGTACCACAGAAACAGGAAGAAAGAGCGAGAGAAAGTTGTGGTAAAAGAGTACAGCAGGGTTCGCCACCATCTCCTGCCGGAGCCTCGTGGAACTTTAGGTGTTTTCGTTCAATAAACACTCACAACGCCCAGTCTGGGAATCGAAACCGTGATTCTACGACC
>NC_068983.1:20414695-20417031 GCF_001194135.2 Octopus bimaculoides
TATATATATATATATATATAGGTATGTATGTATATACGCATACATACACTCACACACATATATATTTATATATATATATATATATATATACATTCACATGTGGTGGAAAGTTTAAATTACGTTCACACCAAAAGGAGGGTGAGATAGATAGATAGAGAGAGAGATGGCAAGGTAGACAGTGTGTGTGATTAAGAGAGAGGGAAATATATTATAAACAAACGTGATAATTTATGAAAAATGTGAGCGGACGTGTGTCTCAGTGCGCGTGCGGGCGTGTTTCTATGAATATCCCATTAGATTTATCCACCTGCCAGCTATCGAACAGCTATATATATCTGAAGTGTCTGTTTGAGCGAGTATTGACTGTATTTTTGCGGCTTCTTGTTAAACTCCTTCGTTTATTATGTAGCGAACAATTGTGGTAGAAAAGCATCAGCGTCATAACTTCCTATTTTTCCTCCATGGCGAAACATATTCTTTATTGTTTCTATTATTATTGTTGTTTATCCAGGATCGACTTTTATCAAAGTAAGTACAATTCAAGTACTCTGGTCAATATAAAACGATTGTTCAATTTCTCCGATTTCGTGGTCTTGTGTTTATAGTTGGAAAAATAACCTTAACGTCTTTGCTGTTATTGTTTAACTAGTGGTTTTTAACCAAGGTTCATATGGCCCCTGTGGGTCCATATAAGATATCTGGGGGCCCATGAAAAATGTTTGCTTTCGATGTATTTATAGCGAGAAACAGCTAGGTTTCTTTTCTCTAACGCTTAGCATAGTTCAGTGGAGGCGCAATGGCCCAGTGGTTAGAGCAGCGGACTCGCGGTCATAGGATCGCGGTTTCGATTCCCAGACAGGGTGTTGTGAGTGTTTATTGAGCGAAAAGACCTAAAAGCTCCACGAGGCTCCGGCAAGGGACGGTGGCGAACCCTGCTGTACTCTTTCACCACAATTTTCTCTCACTCTTACTTCCTATTTCTGTTGTGCCTGTAACTCAAAGGGTCAGCTTTGTCACACTGTGTCACGCTGAATATCCCCGAGAACTACATTAAGGGTACACGTATCTGTGGAGTGCTCAACCACTTGCACGTTAATTTCACGAGCAGGCTGTTCTGTTGATCGGATCAACTGGAACCTTCGACGTCGTGCCAACAACAGCATAGTTCAACATCTTCTTGCTAACCTATTCAAGTCAATGTGTGAAAAACTAAATAGGAATTTCGGAAGAAGTATCTATAAACCAGTTTTTTTAAACATCGAATAGTAACGGGGGTCCACCAGCATAAAATAATAACCAGGGGTCGGCTTTTATCAAAGTAAGTACAATTCAAATATTCTGGTGGATATTAAAATGATTGTTCACTTTTTCCAACTCTGTGGTCCTGTACTTATATTTGAAAGAAAAAAAAAATTCATCTCGTTGCCATTATTGGGGATTAATAGTAACCTTTCCACCGGAATCCATATGAACCCTGAGTGGAAATCAATTGTATTTGGTCTCCGAGAAATGAATGTATTTCTTCAGCAAGTTCCGTATAACATTTTTATTTCTATAATGTTTAGTTTTTTGCAGCTGGACATCAAAAAACGCGTTCGGGCGCACGCACGCACGCACACACACACACACACACACACACACACACACACACTCTCTCTCTCTCTCTCTCTCTCTCTCTCTCTCTCTCTCTCTCTCTCTCTCTCTCTCTCACACACACACTCTCTCTGTCATACACACTCTCTCTGTCACACACTCTCTCTCTTTCTCACACACCTTGATTGATTTTCATTTGCACGAGCGACTTCAACAGGGACACACACAGACGCCAACTCACACTTGCATACACACTAACTCACACACACATATATATAGTTACATACACATACAAATGGAAGACATTGATCGTGTGTTTGTGTGTATGTGTGTTCGACCGTGTTTTTCATTGGTCAGCTGCAAAAAGTAAACATCAAAGAAACAAAAAAATTATACGGAACTTGCCGAACAAATACTTTCATTTCTCGGAAACTAAAAATCGATTGATTGTCAGATATTTGAGGATCCACGTAAGCAAAATAGTAATTTGGAGATCAACAGTAGTATATTAAGGATCCATGAAAAAAATTTGCTTTAAATGTATTTATTGCAAGAAACAGCTAGGTTTCTTTCTCTAACTCTTTTACTTGTTTCAGACATTTGACTGTGGCCACGCTGGAGCACCGCCTTTAGTCGACCAAATCGACCCCAGGATTTATTCTTTGTAAGCCTAGTACTTATTCTGTCGGTTTCTTATGCCGAACCGCTAAGTTACAGGGACGTAAACACAACAGAATCGGTTG
>NC_068983.1:20417308-20418430 GCF_001194135.2 Octopus bimaculoides
ATATATATATATATATATACATACATACATACGACGGGCTTCTTTCAGTTTCCGTCTGTCGGCTCGAGGCTATAATAGAAGACACTTGCCCAAAGTGCCACGCAGTGGGACTGAACCCAGAACCATGTGGTTCGTAAGCAAGCTACTTACCACACAACCACTCCTACGCCTATGAGAAAAAGTGTGTGACGCTTACAGCACCTAGGCTTCCCAGCGGTCACCTATCTAAGTACTCACTAGGCTCGACGTTACTTAACTTCGGTGATCGGACGAGAACCGGTGCTCTCAACATCGTTCAATATTTCCTTGCTAACACGGTCCACAGATAAAAAATGGTTGAGAACCACTAACTCAAGTCAGCCTTCATCGTGTAATGCTGTGTGTGATCGAATGCATTGCAGCCTTGACCAATCCGTTTGTTTTTCTTTTGTGCAGAAAACACACGACTATATTATCTAATGTGCCATTGTTATTTTGTTTTGTTTTTGTTTTGAAGACTGTAGAATGAGACCTGAACCGGTCCTAGGGTTGGTGACGTCCGTACAAGCAGAATTTCGGTGTCCTTGTAGGATAAAATGTTTGTGCTCCACATCAGCTCAAATTACCCCATCACATCGACATTGCTTGAATTGGTACACTCCGTGCTTAGCAGAGCAACGTGAGATGAGCGGTTTTGCTCAAAGAACACCAACGCACCACTCAGTCCAGGAAACGAACTTACGACCGCGAGATCGTGGGTGCCACATCTTTACCAGTAGGCCACGCACCTTGATGAGTGTGTGTGTGTGTGTGTGTGTGTGTGTGTATTGTGGTTGAAATTGTGGAGATCGTCAGATGGATTGTATCTGTCATTAAAAAATTACGTTTTTTTTTAAAAATAGCGGGTGATGCAGATTGTACTTGAATATTTTGTTATGAGTTCATATGTAATGGTGTAAACTTTACCCTGTGAAGAAATGTTCAACCAATCTCACTACTGTATGTAGCTTTCTCGCTCCCTCTCTTTTGTCACCTTGTTAGGATAAGGGCTTTTTGTCGCTAATCGAGTCATTTTTTGACTCTTGTTTCTAGCAACATGGTGGTACTATTTTGTGCCCATGTTTATATATATATATATATATA
>NC_068983.1:20423490-20424939 GCF_001194135.2 Octopus bimaculoides
TATATATTTCTTGTATCACATAACTGTCTGGATGTGTTGCGTTCTTGTCCCATTTTCTATTATTTATATAGATCGCTGACCACTATACATATTTTTTTCTCTCCTTGTTTCTTTCTGTATTCCTTTCTGTGGAAGAGCGCAGGCTCGAAACGTAAAAGACTTCTTCAATTCCCGAAGCGTTATACTAATACATCTACTTGTTTTCTACACCACTTGTCTTCGTCTGTTGTTTTTTTTTTTTGTGAATTCTCCCTATATATATATATATATATATATATATATAACACAGTCATGTATAAGATGTGTATAAGAACCATGTACAAATATGAATGTGGCTGTCATTGATAATATTAGCAATGTTCCACTTAGTAGCAGCTGCGTATGGCATCACTACTAGCCTGTTTTGCTTAAATGCAAATTGTTTCAGTGTTGCATACCATATTTTTGCTCTCGAAAGTTAAGACCTGCAGACATCGTCGATACTGTTTCTCTTCATGTAACGAAGTAAGAGAAACATAAACGTTTATGCCGACCGTATTGTATGTACATCTATTTATCATAACTACAGGCTATCAAAGGCTCTCAATCGCATGATGCGAATAAGCTATGGACGGGAGATTTAAAGGATATGTCCGACGATGCGAGAAGAATTTGGGTTAAATGATCAGGTTTTACATGTATATTATGAACATTTTGAGTGAAGTTGGATTGACGGAAAATTTGTAGATTCTTATTGGATGGATTGTATCGTTAAGTTAAACGTTTAGCCTTATCACACTATATCACGTGGTTTCCGTTGAATAACTTCTTAAGGGTACACGTTGTTGTGGAATATTCAGTCACTTGCACATAAATTCATTGAGCTAGTAGTTGCTCGATCAATTGACTACTCGCAGTCGAAACCAACATAAATCCATTCAATTTTACATTCATATCTGTGCGTCAGCCCGTTTGATAAAATGGCGGTGCCATATATCTATTGTCTTTAGTGCAACTTATATGTATGTATGTATGTATACATATATGTACGTATGTATGTATATATAGTTGTGCGTAAATGTGTGTGGGTATATATATATGTACATAAGTATATGTGTATATGTATATACGTATGTATGTATGTATGTATATGTGTGTATGTGCGTGTAAGTGTATGTATGTATGTATATATGTATATGTGTACGTAAGTGTATATATATATGTATGTATGTATGTAAATGTATATAAAGTAATCCCTCGATATCGCGAGTGTTACGTTCCCGCGATAAGTGAAAATTCGCGAAGTAAAAGCAAAACTGTACTGTATATATTTTATTATTTGTATAATTTGAATATATTTGTTTTGTTATAAATGCAAAACAACACCTCGGAGGAATCGACATTAGCTTAAACAATAAACAGCAGTATGGCGAGGGATTACTGTATATATATATATATATATATATATAT
>NC_068983.1:20426941-20430101 GCF_001194135.2 Octopus bimaculoides
TATATATATATATATATATATATATATATATATATATGCATAAATATGTTCGTAGGAACACGCGTACATATGTGTTTGCACTGAGAAATTGAAATGGAGAGAAGGTGAGAGGAGACGATGTCTGTGCGTGTGTATACTTGTGAATGGTTGTAGTTGCGTATTTCCTTATATTTCTGTTTGTGATTCTGTTCGTATGTGCCTGAGTGAGCCTGTGTATATGTATGAATATATGTTTATGAAGATTACACACATGTCAGAGTATTTGGTCTATAATGATGGATCGATCAGGACTGTGCAAATTCAGCGGTGACTTAACTCAGGCAGTACGACTTGGAATATAATACTAACACACGAAAATACACATTCCACAGAGCATACACGCACGTAAGAAAACTCACTTTTCTCTTCTTTTAGTATTCTTTTTTTGTCTTGTTCTTTTCCTCAATAATACTTACACTCGCACAATCGCGAAAATGTTCATGCAAACAAAATCGAGAATATGGCGCCCGTTTAAAAGAGAAACAGCTAATCTGAGCATTATCACGTGACACGCGCTTTTAATCGTAGTTGACATGTGTAAACACTTTTACGTTTATGCTTTGTTTTGTTTTTTTCCTTAGTGTAAATTTAACTATCAATTCGGGTGAAGTTTCCATATTGCTTTTGTTGATATTATTAATTGGACACCTAATACAGCGTTCGTTGTTGACAGGAAAGTGGACTACAAAATCTAATGCATCTTATATGTATGGGAAAAAAAAACAAAAAGAAAAAACAAACATTAATCCAAGTTTTTAGTCGACAGGAACGGCTGACAGATGATTCTTAGCTAATTGCTTTCTGTGGGTTGTTTGATAGACACAAATATAAATAATACATACATATATATGTTGCGCATTTATGTGCTTACTCCGGCATATATATATATATATATATATATATATATATATATATATACAAGCATGCAGTGTCGGACATATAATCGTATGCAAAATATTTTCTTTGTACCCTTCTATATACATTGTCGTCCCGTTACTCTCTCGCTCGTTCCATCTTTTCTCTCACCCCCGTCTCTATCTTTGTATTTGTTAGAATATCGGAATAATTATCTAAATAAATAACGTCCGTGCATGCATACATGCATGTTGGTCCGTCGGAGCGACCGGGACCATTTAGTGAGCCTTAAGGATGGACGACTACTTGCGCGAATACTAAAGTGAAGAACAGTTGTACATTCGGTAACCCTACTTTCGTGTCCGTGACCATCTTAAATCCAGTGGCAAAACCAGGTCAAGACGACTGGGGATAGAAACAGATGCAGTCGATCACTAAGATGTTTTGCTTGTCTCATCTTCCTCTCTGCATTCGACGATGCGTTTCTGCAGCCACCTTCTGCGTTGATGAGTGAAAGTTTCTTCTGCAAATTTCACTGGATCTTGTCTTCACATGCATAAGCAAGCCATAATATGTTGATTTAACTCATAGCTGGGATCCCGACAAGTCAGAGTAGACCTAGGAACAATTATATCTAAGAGGCGATTCCAAACTCATCATATACATATAGACATTATCGCGCATACATCTACGACTTTCTATTAAAAACTGTTGTTTTCATATAAATTTAACAGTTCCTTTTATTTATTTTCAGAATACCGATATTGTTTTTCATTGTATCATTTAACTCATTTAGATATTATATAAAAGTTAACCTTTCAAGGATGTATCACTCACTTTCAAGTTCGGCCTTTTATGCTTTCCCCCCACTAGCGATATCCTCAAATACTCCCTGGTTAACAAATCGGAATTCACAGCTGGTTGTGATACATAGAAGTAGACTTGTGCAACTATGTCATGAGATATGCATAAAAGTGTTACTTGTAAAGCGTCACGTGAAACATATCATGTGCTACTTTGTTCTGAAGGATCGCATTCAACTCGTGTTTCGAGATATTCTAAAGATCTACACGCTGTATATTATATAAACCTGCTTCTAAGAACTACCTCAATGTTCAATATAAGATTTGTCGTATAGAGTCACTTAACACACATTGTATGTATCGTGGTTCTAAGAATTACTTTCGTCTCCTGTAGGCGAAGGAAATTCGATGTGTTTAAGAAGCTCACTTTGTTTTCAAGTTCAATCCCATTGCCTGGTCCATTGGACAAGTTTCTTCAACTATAGCTTCCGGTCGACCGATGCTTTGTGAGTATTTGGCAGACGAAAAATGTGTGAAAACCTGTCTCTTGTGTGTTTGGTTTTGTGTTTGTCATCTATCGCCACCACCTGACAACCGGTGCTGGTTTGTTTACGTTCTTCTAACATAACAGTTCAGCCAAAGAGACCAATTAAAGCACCAGACTCAAAAATAAGTATTGGGGTCGATTTGTCCGACTAATCTCCTCAAGGTGGTACTCCAACATGGCCATAGTCCAATGACTAAAGCAAGTAAAAATTAAAAGACAAAAATGAAGATTAGTATAACATTTTGTTTCATTTTTCAGATTTCTCTGGAGAGTGTTTCTTCTATTCTATGAGGTTTCTAGAAAAAAGATCTTAAGTACCAAAGTACTAAGCTTAAAAATAAGTCCTGGGGCCGATTTGTTCGACTAAAACACTTCATGACGGTGCTCCAGCTTAGCCGCAATCAAATAAGTGAAACAAGTAAAAAAAAAAAGAATAAAATAAAATACTGCCTTTGTTTTATGGACCCCCGGAAGAGTCAAAGGTAAATTCGATGCTAGTGGAATGCCAAGTAAAATATAAAGATAAGTAAACTAATTTCGTTAAGCATATTTCTAGATTGCTAATGACGTATGTATATGTGTAGACACACATAGGCATACAAATGTGAGATAGAGGACAGAAAACTCCGGGGACAGAGACTCTGATAAAAGCATGGCGGCTGACAGAGTTATTGATCTCTTCAGATAAAGTTTGGTTATTAATAACTATAAAAATATTCGTTGGCAACTGTATTCACGTACACGCACACACACACACACACACACACGCGCGCGTACACACACACACGCGCGCGTACACACACACACACGTACGCACACGAACTTACTCAGCCATTTTCATGAATTTATAATATTCATTCTGTTTTACGCACAAAAATGTATGTGTGTATATATTTCCGTACATGCCTATCTATCT
>NC_068983.1:20430223-20431899 GCF_001194135.2 Octopus bimaculoides
ATATATATATATATATATATATATATATATATATATATATATATAAGCATAAATTTGTATAAGCATATATATGTACATGTGTGTGTATAAGTATATATATGTATATATATATATATATGTATACATGTGTATAAATTATCTGTGTGTGCGGCGTGTATGGTATATATATGTGTATATATATATATATATATATACACGCACGCGAATACAAACACTTGCAGACACACTTACATACAATGTCTCGTTTACGTGGTCTTAACTAATTATTTTCTTTCTTATAAATAGCAGGAAATTTTCATCTTTAGAAGCACATGTTAAATAAAATATTCATAAATGAAACAAATGTCATTATTAGTAATATAATTTTGACAACATTAACCAAGAACTATCATTTATCATAATTTTAATTAATCATTGAAGACGTTTCTCTCAACATTGAACTTTCCCATATGTACAATTACTATTAGACGACCATTTCATGTTATTTATAATCTGAATTTTCCAAACTCCAAACACTAGAAATATTGTTGTAACCCTCTCAACCCATCAATTCAAAGATGGTCGGTGGAAACCTAATTTAATATCATCTGACATAAAAATACTTTTGTTTTTCTTTGATTGATTTCGTTCATTCAGTATCAGCGACATTGTCTATAGTTATGTAACGTCTATAGATTGCTGTTTCCTTTAATTAGAATAATAAACGTACAGTACATTTACTGTACTGTGGCCTGACTAGCAGTTTGGGTATTCGATTTACGATCAGCATATCGTGGGTTCGATTCCCGTCCAGGGTAACACGCTGTGCCTTTATGCCTGGTATTTCATTTAACGACGTTGCTCTAATTTTCTAAGCTAAAATGACTACCCGTTGAGTGCTAGTGCAGCCCTCTTTCCTCAAGCAGTGGTATCTTGAAGGTTTCATTAAGTCAAGTGTGGGGGAGCTGTGACGGTGTTTGAGACTGCTTGCGAATACATAGACATCTAAAACAATTTGTAAAAGCATGGTACATGCTACCGGGTTCATATTCGCCTGCGAGGAATAATTGTTAGTTTCTTTCTGTGTATTACTGCGATATGCTATTTTACATTTTTACTGTTTCTAGTGATAGGAATGTGGTCATGCTGGGGCACTATATTTTATAAGGGTCTTAGTCGATTTAATTACAGAAAGCGGCTAAATCGCCCTCAAAAATGCATTCCATTCATCCATCCATTTTTGCCACCCACTATTCACGAAAGGTTTTTGGGGTAGCGTTCTCAGGCATCTCCTCCTTCATAGGGTCCTATCAGAAGCATCCGTCATTACACTTTCCTGCTGGATTCCCAAGCTTGACTAACTGAGACTATAAATATTTTCCAACTCTCCTATTCCTATATATCCACAAGGATATTTAAAACAACACACCCACTCAGACAGAGAGACACACACACACTCCCACACTCACACAAAACACTCCCACGCACATACACACACACACGCACACATACGTACACACTCTCACACATACATACGGTTGCTCTCACACACCACAAGGACGATCAAAACAACACATACATACTCAGACAAAGAGATATACGCACACTCTCACGTACACACACCTAACATCCCCACCGACACAAAAAACACTCAAACACACACTCATATACACATTCCACAATAAACTCTGGGACCA
>NC_068983.1:20432498-20433366 GCF_001194135.2 Octopus bimaculoides
ATATATATATATATATATATATATAAATGCGTGGCCATGTGGAATGACGTTTGCTTCCTTAGCTGGGGGTTCGAACCACTGTGTGGCAACTTGGGCAAGTGCCTTCAATTATATCCTCAAGCCGAGCAAAGCCTTGTGAGTGAATCTAGTAGACAGAAACCGAATGAAACTCATCTTATATATGTGTATATATACATATGTGTGTGTGTGTGTCTGTCCTACCACCAGGAATGAAGAGCGAGGTTGTGTGACAGCTTGATGTACGTAGAAAGCTGGCAATAGAACTGTGAGTTACTGAGGGAGGAATGAAATGCAAAATAAATGGGAGAAATAATACTAATAGTAATATGAAAAAACTTAAAACTATATGTACTACAAGAGATAGGTTGAGAGATAAGACACGTGACAAGAGTTAATAACGTGGAGAAGACGATTAAACTCCGCCCACATCTTGCCGTTAACTCAAAACACATTTCACACTGTATGTCTATGTGCTTGTCGAAGGTACGTGAGTGTATGATTGCGTAATGACAATGTTAAACGCTAAAACCGTTACGGAAATAAAATAAGGTGAGACTACGCTTATCTTTTGAATATATCCAGCATCGGCTCCAATAAATCCTTCATCTCCAAAATTACTTTCACAAATTGAGACATGTTTTCTATTACATAAGGGCAGGTGAGATGGCAATTTAAGAGTATTCCAGTTATTCTTATTCTCTGATTGGTTTCAAGAATGTTAAATAATATATAATGCGTGCATACATAAACACTCCCAAATAAACACATGAATTATTTAGCCAGAACATGTGTGTGTATGTACAAACATATATATATATATACATATATATATATATATATATATATA
>NC_068983.1:20433585-20437638 GCF_001194135.2 Octopus bimaculoides
TATATATATATATATATATATATATATGTGTGTGCGCGTGTGTGTGTGCACACACGCACACACACACACACATACACACACACACACACACACACACGTGTGTGTGTGTGTACACACGCATGTATACACACACACACACGTGTTCGTGTGTGTGTGCCCGCGCATGTGTACACAGACACGTCAAAAGTAAATAGACCCCAGTTTTAAAAGATTTCTTTCTAGACACAAATGTTGACACATCTATATACTCAATCTAGTACTATTTAGATTACATTATGCAGTTTTTAATGGCTTTAACCCGATTGCGCATCGTACAAGTGGGTAGTGTCCACACAAATAACACGGTAAAATGGTGTTATTGACTTTTGAGATGTGCCTGCATGCGTGCGTTTGTGCATGTATGTGTGTATGTATGTATGTATGTATTTCCTGGAACAGACATATGCTTCTGATAGTTAATACGTAATATGTACATAAGGTTACCTTCGTGAGCACGCTACGAAAAGGAAACTATTTTAAATATAGTCATTGAAGTCACTTCATAAGTAACATGCAACACTTTCATTCTATACATGAACAAAGTCACAATGTGGTAAAGTTCGAAAACCGTTTGTTTTGATGTAAATAATTTAGCAGACAATCCTTTACAAGTTAGACTTCATATTTAAAAGACGCGATAGGGGTTATGTAATAGGAAATAATTCTTAAACGCGAGAGTGTAATTTCGTGTCAGTTTCACGTGATAGCTCTGTTGAGATAGATAAATCTAGATGATGTAAAATGTAAACGGAATAATAACCGAAATTCAGACGAGGTATAAACACCAAAAATTAATATAGTACACTGTGCTACACAGAATGTTTACAAATTTTAGCCGGCACATTGTCATTATGAAGAACCTATACGTTGACGCCGAAAGAGCAATCTGTCAGAATTTTGTCATCAGTTAAAGTACAGTCACTTCCCTGTTTAAGTACGCAACGCAGATAAGTACACGCAAAATCCTCAAGAATCCCAGGTTCAAGTTTATCAGCGTTTTGACCTCCTCAGACATCAAATCAGAACGTTTTGCATCGCTTCCCGGTTCTCCCAAATCTTTCGGATAGTAGCTTCACTCACTTCATGCTCTCGTGCAAGAGCTCGCTTTCTCGGATGATTCTGCTTGCTCAACTTAACAATGATATCCAATCTCTGGGATTCATTCAAACGCTTCCCTTTTCCTTTGCTTGACAATACGGTCTAAGACTGTGTGCATACGTGAGCCTCGCTGTGATTAACTGCGCGCATACATTCGCGCAACTGATTTGCTACGGCTGTTGCTATGTATGCACCTACCAGCTAAGTACACATAACCGATTAGGTTCAAGATGCGTACTCAAGAGGGAGATTGCTGTACTGAGATGACATACAACGCTGAGTTTTCCCTTATAACATCACGGACATCATCCTAAACTTTAAAACTGCGTGCTTTATCCGTTTAGCTGTTTTCTTAATATTATGGTACAAATCAATTTAGTTGTAGTAGTAAACTACTGTGGAGGCGCAATGGCCCAGTGGTTAGGGCAGCAGGCTCGCGGTCATAGGATCGCGGTTTCGATTCCCAGACCGGGCGTTGTGAGTGTTTATTGAGCGAAAACACCTAAAGCCTCACGAGGCTCTGGCAGGGGATGGTGGCGAACCTTGCTGTACTCTTTCACCACAACTTTCTCTCACTCTTACTTCCTGTTTCTGTTGTGCCTGTAATTCAAAGGGCCAGCCTTGTCACACTGTGTCACGCTGAATATCCCCGAGAACTACGTTAAGGGTACACATGTCTGTGGAGTGCTCAGCGACTTGCACGTTAATTTCACGAGCAGGCTGTTCCGTTGATCGGATCAACTGGAACCCTCGTCGTCGTAAGCGACGGAGTGCCAACAACAAGTAAACTACTACGGATAGTCCCAGGTTAGTCATGAATAAGCAGATCTATGATCAAAAGCAGTTCAACAGAAACTCGTCCCAGTCCCTAGCAATGCATATCTGCATTACATTATTCAGTGTGTCTTTTACTTTCCAAGTTTGCTGGGTATGAGTTTGTAGGAGATTTGGTTTCTATATTCAGCAGCTCCGGTGTTCATGTAGGTCACTTATACAGCGATTCGATTATGACTTGTAATTATTTGAGATCGTATTACGCTATTATTTCAGACATTTGTTGACATCTTAACGTTTAAGAATATAACAAAATAAAAGCAATGTCATTTTACTTGTTAGTAATACGATTGCAGGTGTTTTATTTTCAGATAATTTATTCAGTCTAAAACCACGTGTCTTTACATCCTTGTAGTTGCTACATAACATTTCGTGGAGGCGCAACGGCTCAGTGGTTAGGGCAGCGGACTCGCGGTCATAGGATAAATAAAGTACAAACACCTAAAACTCCACGAGGCTCCGACAGGGGATGGTGGCGAACCCTGGTGTACTCTTTCACCACAACTTGTTCTCACTCTTACTTCCTGTTTCTGTTGTGCCTGTGATTCAAAGGGCCAGTCTTGTCACACTGTGTCACGCTGAATATCCCTGAGAACTACGTTTAGGGGACATGTGTCTGTGGAGTGCTCAGCCACTTGCACGCTAATTTCACGAGGAAGCTGTTGATCGGATCAACTGAATCAACTGGAACCCTTGTCGTCGTATATTTCCTTTCGCACTAAGAACTATCAAGACTGTTGTACGTACGTGTGTGTATGTGTGTATTTATGTACTTATGTTACCGTTTAACAATTCTACCCACAAGGCGTTGGTTGACCCGGCTATACGAGTAAACACTTGCACAGTGTGATTGAACCGAAACCCATGTGGTTGTAAAGTAAGTTTCTTATAGACGTAGCTACACTAACATGCACACACACATGTATATTTGTGTGGAGGCGCATGATGTAGTGGTTAGGGCGATCGTAAGATTGTAGTTTCGATTCCTGGGCCGGGCGATGCGTTGTGTCCTTGAGCAAGACACTTCATTTCACATTGCTCCAGTCCACTCAGCTGATAAAAATGAGTAATCCTGCAATAGACTAGCATCCCATCTAGGGGGGAATATATACGCAGAGAAACCAGGAAACCAGCCCTATGCTCCTTAAAGAGTTATGTAGGCTAACGAGATGTGTGTGTGTGTGTTGGATGCGTTTTTGTGTTTTTTCTCACCGTTTGAAAACCAATTTTAGTATTTTAATATCAGTAACTAACGGTTCGTCAAAGAAAGGCTGCGATAGAATAAGTACCAACGACTAAAATACTGCGGTCAGTTTGATCGATCAAAACCGTTCATAGTGATTCCCCCATATGACAACAGTTCAGTTAGAACAAAGAAGATTAAAACAAAAGGAACATTGAAAACAATCTGAGTCGTCAAAATACTATTTAGTTGGTTAGCATTTAAAGCAGCCATATCCAACCGAAATATTCTACCTGTTTTATATTCAAACTGGCCGTATCCAGCCTCTCGCACCTACCTTACAATGCCATACTAAAAATAACTAATGCGTTTGACAGAGAAATCTGAATGTCAAAGGGTTAAAACCTTGTTAAAACTGCAGATTAGAATTCGCTCCAATACGCTATGCTACCATGGATTAATTGTGACCAGAAATTAAATTCACAAATTTGAAACATATTACTAATTAGACCTATGTGATATTCATCCCGTACAACTGGTATCTTTCGTTAAAATATTACTAAAACATCGATTTATAAAGCAGATTGTACGCAAACTTCTTGAAAGGTAATGAAGTATGATCAATCTGAAGCATGTATTCAAGGCCACAGTATTGTGCGCTGTTTATTATAAGCAAAATTCGTTTCTTGCGCCATTGTGTTCTGGTTTAGTTCAAGTGCATACAGCCAACAACTCAACACAGTTAACAATAAAAATATAGATAGTCTAGAACTTCTCTATACCAAGTATAGTCGTAATTGTTCGCATTCATGGAATCATAGATACATATTTATTTGTGTGTGTGTGTGTGTGTGTGTGTGTGTGTGTGTGTGTGTGTGTGTGTGTGTGTGTGTGTGTGT
>NC_068983.1:20438033-20440727 GCF_001194135.2 Octopus bimaculoides
TGTGTGTGTGTGTGTAATATATATATAATCATAAAAAATGTACTTTTATTCAACGGAACAAATAAACTACGAAGAAGGATTTTGATAACATTTTTATAACGAAGCGGATACGGAATTTGAACTTAGAAGGTAGCGATGGGCGTTGCCCGGTGTGCTAACGATTCTGCCAGCTCGTCCTCTTACAATTTGGTAATAATAAGACACATAATAACCTTCAAAGTTAATACTTTTAAAACTATAACACTATTTTTCTCCTGTTCTCATATAATATTTCTGCTAACCATATCCTACAAATTATTTCACCATTCCAGATAATTATCTTCTAACCATTTTCTTTTGAATGCAAAACAGCAGTTTACAAAGGTGTTTTCCTGGCGTACTTCTTCACCATACCCGGTAGTGTGTGCGTTACCCGCGTAAAGAATATAGAGGAAAATGGCTGGACAACTTAGACACATATTATTCGGTATAATTTAATTTAACTTAATTTAAAGAGTCCAAATTACGTCTTCGTCAACTTAACCTCTCATCCTTCCGTGGTTGATAAATAAAGTACAAACCAAGTACTACATTCGATATAATCAACTCTTACCACCTACCAAATTTCTAGCCTTGTATCTTTGTAAGAAATGTATTTCATTTTATTATATGATACGTTTTAATGAAATAGATTTGCCTGGCTCTCTGAAACAAGTGACTCACTTCTAAACCCAATTTCAGAAAGGCACGCCCAGTGTCTAAGTAAAAACTCTTGATCAGTGGAGGCTCGTGTATAGGAACTGCAGCACTCCCTGTTTCCACTCGATATCATCGATAACATTCAATATAATGAGTCTTTTTATCTTTAATTCTTACTTTATACTTGTACATTATATAATCCTTAAGCTTAATGTCAGTAACCATCCCCTAATTTATGAAGAAGATACAAAAATCCTTGTATAGAACTGTGTTCCACAGTTCCAACGACGCGGTGTTTGGCTGTTGTGCACATGTTCACAATTCCGAAATAGGAAGCTTCACACTAGGGAGAAAGAGCACTGGGTTAAAGGTAGTGTATTTTTGACTCCGCGTGTGTTGTGCTTAAACACGTGTTTATATTCATGAATGTGAAAAAGTGTAGAATTAGATTATTATCCTGCTTCCAGCTTCAATGTTGCTGCACCCACCTATTTTGTGATTTAGATGGTGGGGGGAGAGAAGAAGGGAGAAAAAGGGAGAATTCGTGGTTGTGTTCAGTGAAAAAATCAAATACACTACCCGGCAGTAGCCAAAACACGAACCAATGAAGTTTATGTATAAATTTTCTTTTTATATGTTTATTTCTTTTTACACAATATTAAAACAACGGCTATAAATTTTCTGAAGCAGCGCTCCCACTAATTTTATCTATGCTGCTCTTGACTGTGAAATGTCTTTGTTTATAAATATTGCTGGAAACCCATGTGTTTTCTAGTCGCGCAGAGTGCCCTTAGTCCGTTGTGATTACATAAAATTTCCAGTGTTTTCATAACCCTGCAAATTCTCTTGAGAATCTTGGTTTGAGAACCCCCTACCCTTAGAGTGTAATACTTATCCGACTAATTTATCAATTATCACTACGGTTAACTAACTCTAATGTTATTTCAAGTTAACCAACTTAACAACTAGCCACTCCCTTAGAAGAAATGAAAACATGGTAAATGGAATTAAAATCTTGAACAAAATCCTTATTCCCTCTCTCTTTCTCTTTCCACACACACACACACACACACACACACACACACACACACACACTGATGATAATTTTCCTTTAGAAATTATTAATACGGTGATGCAAGAAAATAATATATATGTAATGTCACATCAAATTTACGTAGAGTATATTTTCAATTTTAGGAAAAGCTAATTAACGAGCAATATATATACTTCATTGAAAATCATTTTTTTTTCTACGTGACATTTATTTACTTTGTCTCCTTATATAATATTAAGACGATATTCAAGCCATAGAATGTTCATATAGCATCATCACTTTATATGAAATGAAAGTCATTTGCCTTCATATTCGATAAGATAAGATTCAAAGAAGCTTTATCAGTTAAATTAAGCAAATAACGAAACACATTTGAGAGTATTGTGTCTGTTTGCTTATACGCAAGAAAGATTGTGAATCGGTAATGGTGGCAGTTTCTCAGAAAATACACATAGTTATTTGATAGGATGTGTATATTGCCTCCTTCTATCTACACTAATGAAAACGTTCGTATCTTTTTGTAAACATTTACACATATACATGCTCAGAAATATACCGATTGACACACACGAATACAGACTTGAGACGTACATATGCAACAATACTTTGTTTATACATACGCGTACTCACACAAAGCAACACCTACACAGACACACGTATGAATGGAAAGGGACTCCTATGGAAAGATGTATATATGTATTTATAGTGCAATGTCTGTTTGCAAATATATATATATATATATATATATATATGTATAGATGATTGTGTGCATGTGTCTGCATGTATGATAATGATTGGGTAGGTGTCTCTCTGTTTAACAAGCAAGTAAGCAAGCAAGTTGGCAGGTATTTTATGAAGTTGGCTCGGATAAACAGAGAGAAGGTATAGCTAGTTACGTCGCTCAAATAAGGAAACGTTTATAAGAACATCACTATGTTTGTATTATATATATATATATATAT
>NC_068983.1:20441480-20449226 GCF_001194135.2 Octopus bimaculoides
AGAAATACGACAACTTTAACATGGAATAACTTAGGGATTTCTTTTTTTTTTAAAGAAGACTAAGAGAAAAAGATGTTTTATATGACACATTCTACCAGTGTTCCAAGTTTCAAAGTGTTTCGTTAATGAAAAATGTGGCCCCGTTTTAAAAAAGATCCAGAGATGTTCACACATTTACGTATGTATGTATGTATGTGTGTGTGTGTGTGTGTGTGTGTGTGTGTGTGTGTGTGCATGCATGTCAATACGTGTATGATTATATAGTGTATCTTGGTGTATACTTTCATTCTTTTACTTGTTTCAGTCATTTGATTGTGGCCATGCTAGAACACCGTTTTTAGTCGAACAAATTGACTCCAGGTCTTATTTGTAAGCCTAATGAATATTCTATCGGTCTCTTTTACCAAACTGCTAAGTTACGGGGACGTAAACTCACCAACTTCGGTTATCGTGCGATGGTGGGGACAAACACAGACACAAATAAATAAATATATATATATATATATGTGTACCCTACGGTTTTCTTTTAGTTTCCGTCTACCAAATCTACTCACAAGGCTTTGGTCGGCCCTAGTCTATAGTAGTAGACACTTGCCCTAGGTGCCACGCAGTGGGACTCAGCCCGGAACCATGTGGTTGGGAAGCAAGCTTCTTACCACAGAGCCACTCTTATAATAGTGTATAAATATTGAATCGTATTGACCCTGCGCACATGCTTTCTCTCCCGGGCACCGACATCGAGCCAACATTGATAGTATAAGATGTACGGCTAAGAAGATACGTGTTTTGTTTCTTGACTCCAAAAAGTATTTCAGTTGTTATATGTAGATTTTCTCTTTATATATTATTAAATAATTGCATATCGCCTTTAACATACATTGTTATCCATAACGAGTAATTTTATCGAAATATATCAACTAATTGTATTTAGAAAATATATAGTGTTCAAATTTTGGCCCAAAACCAGCAATTTTGAGGGAGATTCAGGTCGATTTCACTTCTACCTCTTCTATCTCCCTCGAAGAGATGAGAAACAAAGTTGATCTCGGCGGAATTTGAACTCAGCGTGCTAACAACAATTTTTGCAGCTCACCGCCTTATGTTTAGAAAATATATTTAAAACTATATAAAACAGGTTTACTGCTTTAGATGATCACAAAAATATGTTTTTCCTCATTAAATTTCAGATTTTAAATCCTGCCGAGATCAACTTTAATTTTCTGTAAGACAGAATAATACTCCAGTACCATACTGGGATCAACAAAATCGGTTAAGCCTCGTTCCACAAAACTGTCGACCTTTTGCTTAAATTAGAAATAATTAAAAAAAATTATATATTAGAAAGTTCTTATTTTCACTTTCAATACTTATCATATAGGTAACGTAATCAGGGTACTTTGTTGCAGGTCATTTTCTGGATTGTTGAGTTTGTTTTTCAGTCCATGAATGATTCCGCGTATTATTGTAGACAAGGACCTAAAATCGTACTGTTTCTCTGTTTAATTAGTTGTGCAATAAGTTCGTTTGCTCGTTATTCTGGTTGAATGGTAGGCTAATACTTGATAGGACTGAGAAAATGAATGAAAAAAGTAACTCCTCCCAAACACTACTACTACTACTCCTCCTCCTGCTACTACTACTACTACTACTACTGCTGCTGCTACTTCTATTACCGCTGCTGCTGCTGTTTTTGTAGTGATAATTGCAATGCTCATATAACAGTGTAATTGCAGAAAGACGTTTAACAGATTTTCTTCACGCCATTAACTTTGGCAAATTGTTTCGCAAACAGTAATTGCAAGAATATTGAATGAGGTGGATTTAGATTAGTTGTCATGGATCCCGCAATATTTCGAATACCCATTCCCCAGAAATAACTTGCTGAATGGGAATACAAACAAAGAGATGGGATTTGAACTAGGGATTGAACAAACAACTGCAAGTAATTATAATGATGATGATAATAATTGTTCAAATTTTGTCACAAGCCCAGTAATTGTGGGATTAGTGGATTATATCGACTGCCTCCAGCACTTCATTTTAGCGACTCCCATTGCAATGAAAATCAAAAATGATCTGAACAAGAGTTGAACACAGAATATAAAGACTGACATTTTGTACAACGTGATAACGGTTCAGCCAGCGCGCGGCCTTAATAATAACGATAATAATAATAATCCTTTCTACTAAAAGCACAAGGCTTGAAATTTATAGCAGGAGGGGATTAGTCGATTACCTCGAGTCCAGTGTTTCACTGTATCGGCCTCAGCAGAATTTGAAAACAAAACGTAAAGACGGACGAAATAACGCTTAGCATTTTGCTCGGCGTGCTAACGATTCTGCCAGGTCACCGCCTTCAACAATAATAATAATAATAATAATAATAATAGCTTCAAATTTTGCCACACGGGCAGCAGTTTGGAGGAAGGGGATGAATCGATTACATTGACCCAGTGTTTAACTGGTACTTATTTTACCGACCGCGAAAGGATGAACTGCAAAGTCGACTTCGGTGGAATTTGAACTCAGAACGTAGCGACAGGCGAAATACCGCCAAGCATTTCGTCCGGCGTGCTAATGATTCTGCAAGCTAGCCGGTTTAACAATAATGAAAATCATAATAATGGTTTCTTAATTGGCCACAAGGGCCGTATATAATAATAATCATAATAATAATGATAATAATGATAATAATATTAATAATAATAACAACAGTTTCTGATTTAGGTGCAAAATGAAAGGTAGGAGTCAGTTGATGCTAGCAATTGACTGGTACATTATTTTATCGATCCAGAAAAGATGAAAACAAAATTGACCTCTTCTGGATTTGAAACTAGAACATAAAGAGCTTGAACAAATACCTCATCACGAGTTTGCCAATCTCCAACCATTTATAGCAGTTACAACAAATAAATTAACAAAAATGCAAATATATAGAGTGGCACTCCTGTCAGAGAATAGTTGAAGAACAAGATTGTACCGTACCGCCGTTATTTTTTTTTTGATAACCATAAAGAAAACTTAGCATCAGAATAAGTAAGGCAATTTAGAGAGCCCCTACGTATGGCCACTTGATTTATGACTTTTAGCAACTGAAGTACCCTCAGTCTTGGAAAGTAATATACATTAGGAAATTTGATACTAGACACAATCTTAAGCATGGTCATAATGCATTTGAAATAAAGAATATATCAAAATTAAACAACCTCAGTTTCGTGAGGTGCTAATAATCATGCTGAATGGTTGCCATCAAATATAGTTTGTCCCTGACCGTAGTTGAAACTAACTTTTAGTAAAAGAAATTTTTAATGCTCTGTGCAAGAGATATATCCACGTCATCCTAGTTTGCTGTTGCCCATCCCGTCTAAGTATTTCAATGTTGTGTTATTCTAGTTCTTTTTCTTCATAAACATACAAATGCTAAGTTTTATACATTTACACAGCGGTCGTTTCGTTTCATCACTCCTTCAACTATTTTGAAGGAGATTAATTTGCTGAGGAGGTCAGAGTACTATCAAAACCTGTCCAGAATATTTTTTATCTTTTAGTCAAGATGAAAGAGAGGGCTCGTGACTCTTTATAGGGCCTTCACGATTAGAGGGAAAATAGAGTTATACTCAAAAGAGATCTGGCTTATATGCTTGGAAGAAACTGGCGTCCGCTCAATGAACAATAGATACCGAAAGTGGCGGTGTTATTCCCAACAACGAATAAAGTCTACCATTTCTTGTACTAGTTGGAAAATTGAAACTGTATTGTTCTTTTCCTCGTTACTTATTTAATTTAATTACATTTTTAATTATCTCTCGCATAAAGTGTGTTAACATCGACTTTATTAGTATGTAGTATTATTTACTACAATGTTTTACAGAAATTCTCTTAATATTCTTAACTAGTACAGCTAATTAGAATCATAGATCATAGAAAAGCTTTACAAGTCTGTATTAGTGAAAATTCTTAAGTGTGTGTGTGTGCGTGTTTGAATTGCTTTGCTTCCTGCTTCTTGAAGATAACTTTCAATAGCACTGCGTCAAACAGCAGACATGTTTCAACAGCTTCGACAACGTTAGTACAGCAATAAACTGCTTATTAATGAAATATGGAATGGATATCACGAATACAAAATAAAGAAAGCTTGAGGCATGAGAGATATAATGATTACTTCGATTAGCATGCATACATATATATATATAAACATAAACATATACATATATATATGTGTGTGTGTGTTTATATATATATATATATATATATAAACACACAGACACACACACACATATATATATATATATATAGTGAAGGTGCATATGCATATCTCAGTGGTTAGAGTGTCGGAATCACAATCAAGAGTTAGTGAGTTCGATTCTGGACCGGGCCGTGTGTTGTGTTCTTGTGCAAAACACTCTATTTTACGTTGCAGCAGTTCACTCAGCTGCAGAAATGAATTGCGACGTCACTGGTGCCGACCTATATCGACCTTTGCCTTTCTCTTGGATAACATCGGTGGCGTGAAGAACTTTCGAGGTTCAATCCCATTGTCATTCATGTCCGTAGGGGTCTTTACTCTTATACACACACACACAGGTATATACTTGTATGTATGATGTATGTGAGTGTGTATAATAGAATTTTCAGGAGGTTTTTTTGGATTAAGTTTGAAAGATTATTCTTTTGTACTCTAGGCACGAGCCCCGAAATTTCGGGGGATGAGGCCGGTCGATTAGATCGACTCCAGTGCACAACTGGTACTTAATTTATCAACCCCCGAAAGGATAAAAGGCAAAGTAGATTTCGGCGGAATTTGAACTCAGAACACAAAGACAGACAAAATACTGCTAAGCATTTTGCCCGGCGTGCTAACGTTTCTGCCAGCTCGCCGCCTAAGTTTGAAAGATTATTATTATTAGATATTATGATCATTATTGTTACTGAATTAAAAGCGGTGAGCTGGCAGAAGCGTCAGAGCGTCAGAAAATATGACTTGCATAATTTCTTTCGGCTAGGTATATTTTGATTTCAAATCCTACCTAGGTTTAGCTTTACCGTTCATCCCTTCGAGTAGATAGAACCGAATTCGAGTGAAATATTACGGTAGCCGACTACCGTAAATCCTCGAGTATAGTCCACCCATGAGTATAAAACGCAGGGGATTTTTAGGCGGCTGTATCTCTGAAAAACCTAAACCTTGTGTATAATACGCACCCCTTCTCTAACTTGAGTCAGGGACGTCTATATAACGTCCTTGGTTTGTAAACATACATACGGTAACGTCCTTTATTATTATTGTATATATAACATAATGCAAACATGTAGCTTTTTTGTGCCCTGTTACCATGCTCTTCAGCATATGATATAACTTCAAGTTTAAACATAACTGAATAAGATCCACGAGGCATTTTATGGGCATGTAATGTATGAAATGTTTTATTGGAGATTAATGGACAGGTTTATGTCCCGCTTATAAAAAAACCCTGGTGAAGACCCACAGTAGTTAAAACATTTAATACCGGTATTTAATTAAGTATCTATTATTTTCCACGGTAATGATGCAAACTGCCAATACAAACAGTAGGATGAACTATTTAGCGCTAAACTATTAAGCACAATTCGTGCGTAATTAAGCCAGCAGCACCTAGTCGAACAAACATTTCCGCGCATGCGTAATACAATAATGGTGATGTTCTTAACTGTAATATGAGAATGTAAATATGCTTGCAAATTGTTTTTGTTACATGTTATTCTGTGTTCTGAATACTTTTATTTTGATAAATGTTGCTTACTGCAAGTTATGGATGATTCTTTTATGACTTCATTGCTTTCAGGCTTAGCTTCATGTATTTTCGCGCCCGACATCACAAAATGCGTCTGAATAAACATTGCCGGACAGCAAATAGAGACTCGGACATTGCTTAGAAAATATTTTTCCTTTTTAACCTCGTATATAGTACGCACTAGGGATTTTGACCTTTAAACTTTGGGAAAAAAATGCGGATTATACTCGAGGATTTACGGTAACCCCTTTCCAACAAATTTCAAGCCTTGTGCTTATATTACAAAAGATTATTATCATTATTATAAACTCAAATTCCGTCGCGGTCGACTTTGCCTTTTATCCTTTCGGAGCCGATGAAATAAGTACCAGCCAAATAGTGGGGTCGACTAGCACCCTCCCACAATATTTCAGGCTTTGTGCCTATAGTACGAAAAATCATTATCATCATTCCGCCGATGCCGACTTTGTCTTTCATTCTTTCGCGGTCGATAATATGAGTGCCGCTTAAGTACTGGGGTCGATGTAATCGACTATCCCTTTCCCAATTTTCAGGCATTGTACCTATAGTACAAAGGGTTAATAATAATAATAATAATAATAATAATGATGATGATGATGATGATAGTAAAGGCAAGCTGGCAGAATTGTTAGCACGCCAGGCGAAGCGCTTAGTGGTATTTCGCTCGTCGCTACGTTCTGTGATCAAATTCCACCGACGTGGACCTTGCCGTCCATCCTTTCGGGGTCGATAAATTAAGTACTGGTTGTGTACTAAGGTCGATGTAATCGACTAGTCCCCTCCCTCCCAAATTGCAGGCCTTGTACCATTAGTAGAAATTATTTTTATTATGCTAGTAACATAAAATCAATACGAAATGCATACCGCTATTTAGTTACGGCCCTTCTTATTTTTTATATCATTCTTACTGATACTGATGTTGACTTTAAATTTTATGCTTCCGGGGTCAATAAGATAAACCCTAATCAAGTATTGGGTATACTTATGTCGAATTAACTCCCTCTCAGTAAATATATGGCCCTATGCCAGTGGCTTTCTTATTAATATTTTTTTCTTTTTTATTGTTAGTTTTTGTATTTAAAGTTGTTTGTAATGACTATGCCGAGGTGACATTAATCACAATCCCGCTATAAGTATTGACTTTGTTATCATTAGATTTACAACTAGTAGCGGATTCTTGATGTTTCGAGGATTTTAAGTGAAGCTTTTGACCTTCCAGTTGAAGTAAGTACTCTAAAGATCCGAGCTGTCAATCGGCATTAAAACGTGCATCATCGGCCAAAGTGTGAACCTGTCAGAGTTGGCAGATACGCACGGAAAACGTCAATGGCTTTCTCACAATTTGCAGTGCTTTAATTCTCACTTGACGTGAAACAACGTTACATCTGCAAACGATGAGAAGGTTATTACATGGTCGCAATATCTGTTACAAATAGAAGCCAATCTTCCTTCAATCCCACACAACTTCCTTCTATAATACGTAGAACATATAATCGTGGATATCCCCAAAAGACATGATGGTCGCGGTGGAAGCGTTCTTGAACATTGGTATGGTAGATCATGTATGGCCTATGGCTAAACAGCAGTAAAATTTTTGTTGTATCAAGATTAGTGACAGCCATACTTATTTTATTAGTATCTATGAAATGAAGTCTTAAACATATACTATAGTATACAAGGATGTTAATGCGCTGATCTAGTGGTGAGGATTTTCTATTCACGTTCGCAAGATCATAGTTTCGATTCTCGGACTAGGTGATGCATTGTGTCCTTGAGCAAAACACGTCATTTCCTACCAGCTGTAAATGATTAACTCTTTAACGGACTTGCACTCCGTTCTGGGAAAATGAACTGATCTCGGTTATTTATGCGCCATGAACACCAGTTAATCTTATGAGTCCTAAGACTCATAAGATTATGAGTCCTTAAGACTCGAGACATATATATATATATA
>NC_068983.1:20449471-20454259 GCF_001194135.2 Octopus bimaculoides
TATATATATATATATATATATATATATATATATATATATATGTATTCCGAATTTGTGTAAATGCGAATAGAATAATATATCAATTGAATAAATTTAAAACATGGTCTGTTTTCCATGTTTTTAATTAGGGTATTTTGAAAAAAATATTTTGTTTACAATGTTGAAGTGTATATATAAGAGAATATAAGGGCTATTTAGTCTCTCGCTGTCATTCCTTGATTGAATACATAAATATTTTTTCGTGGAGTGAAAATATTGCGTTTGTGTATAAAATAAATCTTCAGCGGTCTCATTAATAAATGTTCCAGTAATTCAGCTGAACTGTAATGTTGAGTATACCACAAACTGCTGTACCTTTAACGTAGGCAGATTGACTGATGGTGGGGATCAAAAGACTGTTTGAATAACTGGTAGGCTAAACCCGAAAGCTTTCCGAACCAAACGCTTACTCAATTTCAATCGTAAAGTTTGAAACAACCCCAAGCTTATAGTAGAAGATCCTTACATAAGGTGCTGTGTATTGAACAAGGAACCTCAATATTGTTTAACATTCTTCTTGGAAAGAGTATGAAGTCGTACTTAATACTGTATTACAGTCCAAGAATCATTGATTAATCATAATTAGCTCAAATTTCGGCACTAATTCAGCAGATTTGAAGGGAAAGTGTTAGTCATCTACATCGCCTTTAGTAGTTTATCAGCTTGCGAACTCGGGCAGGATTTGAGTTCAGAATGTAAAAACTGTGAATGAATGCCGCAAGATATTTTGTTCTACGTGTTAATGCTTCTTATTTCTTTATTTCCCACAAGGGCTAAACATAGAGGGGACAAACAAGGAGAGACAAAGGGATTAAGTCGATTGCATCGACCCCAGTGCGTAACTGATACTTAATTTATCGAACCCGAAAGGATGAAAGACAAAGTCGACCTCGGCGGAATTTGAACTCAGGACGTAACGGCAGACGAAATGCCGCTAAGCATTTCGCCCGGCGTGCTAACGTTTCTGCCGGCTCACCGCCTTCCACGTTTTAATGTTTCTACCAACTCACCACGCCTTGAAATTACATTCATGAAGCTTCAAGCTTGTATGGGGTACTGACTCCATGTGCAAGGCAAGCGCTTCTGTGCAAAGCACGCATTAATCATCTTGACAAATGACCTATGTTCGCAATTATTATCATAATGTAGTTTGATTTAAAGAAAAAAAAAATGAAACACTGCAACAGCATTCGTAAAGACTAAGTTTGAACATTTTCATCGGGATCTTGACTGCGAGGCTTAAATATTTGCTTTAATAATCACCGTATCAACCCACTGAAAATCAGAGATAAGGAGGTGATCAATTTCCTATTCTAAATTGTGTCTTAATTATCTTATGCCTTCAGTGTCTTTAAGCACCTTCCCTAATTTAAAAACTCGCGATTAGAACAGTTGTATGTCTGTAATACCTCCTGTTGATGTAGATTTAAAATAGATAACGATAATAATGTATTTAAGGATTATGCTATAGTTGTTTCACGTATTCGAGAGAGGTTACAACAGTTTTTTTCCATTTTCTTTCAGTTTCTCTCTGTAGACACACGCTCTCTCGCTCACAAATACACACCTACATACGCGCGCTTTATATTCATGTATTTATTATCAGAGATCAAATTATAAATATACAACATAGTATTATCAGTATGGCAAGCAAAATAGAAATATATAGATGTGTGTATCAACAATAATAAATGGACAAACATATAACCAAACAAAGAAATGTGAGAAGTAGTCTAACTAAAACATCTGCAGAAATTGGCTTACCTTGAAATCAACGGTTTTGCATAAATAAAAATTCCCCGAATCACATGATTATCGTACAAATTCGCAAACGCTTGGTTTTGTAAGTGCTAATCAGAAAAAAAAAACTAGCAACAGTAATCTTACCTTTCACAAGCTTCAGGTTTAGGAGCGCGGCCATGCTGGGGCACCACTTTGAAGGATTTAGTCAAACAAATTGTCCCCATTACTTATACTGTCTCATTTTGCCTGGCTGGGGAGCGAAACAAACCCTTGGCAATTGTCAAGCTGTGGGAGAGGACAAACACAAGCACGAACACACACATAGAGATTTATTCATACACGACGGGTTTCTTTCAGTTTCCGTCGGCCACATCCACTCACAAAGCTTTAACCGGCCCGAGGATATAGGAGAAATCACTAGCCCAAGGAGCTGAACCATAGTGAGACTGAAATAGGTCACATAGTTGGGAAGCAAGCTTTTTATGATGCAATTTCACCTGTAAAAATATTAGGTAAAGAATATATTGTAGAATCTCTTGAAGTGATTCTATCAATAGCAACGAAATTTCCAGCAAATCACACAGTACCTGCTAAAAATAGCAGCTCAATCTCTAATTTTTGCGGCACAGTTGTAAATAGATTATCAAATGGCAAATATTAGCACCTACCCGACAAAAAATACTACTTTAAAAAATCTTCTTTATAGCTTACGTACTTCAGTTATTGGACAACGGCCACGCTGGGTACCGCCTTGAGAAGTTTAATCGAACAAATCGACTCCAACAATTATTTTTTTCAAATATACTTCGTATTCTATTCGTCTGTTATCGAACAGCTATGTCATGGAAGAGTTAGTAAACCAACACTGGTTGTCAAGCGATAATGGTGGAAAAACACAACACAATACAGACATAAAGACACACACTCGCGCAGAGAAACACACATGCACAAATGTACACACACACACATACAGACATACAGACGCAGAGACACATATACACAGGCAGAGAGACACACATACACAAATTCACACACACACACACACACACACACACACACACACACACACACACACACACACACACACACACACACGAGTTCTTTCAGTTTCCGTCTACCAAATCTGCTTACAAGGCTTTGGTCTGTTTATAGTAAAAATACATGCCCAAGGTATTGTAGAGTGGCACTGGACCCAAAACAACACGGGTGGGAAGCAAGTTTCTTAACCACACAGCCACGCCTGCGTCTATTAGTGAAAAAGATAATTGAAATTTATTAGACCTGCTAAATGTATATTCTCATTTTTGTAATCTTCACAGCAGCTCTTCGTGTGAAAAGACTACTGTGTATATATGAAAGACTTTGCGTTAGATAATTTAGTCCTAAACACCACGAAATAGATGGGGGAGTAACGGCTGGAATCCTTTTGATCATCGGTCAGCTAAAATCAAAGTTGACATGAGGCCAAGCTGAAATAACAAAATCTTTATTTTTCTTTATATTTTTTCAAGAAGTCAAAACGTATGAGACAGCTCATGAAACACAGCCAGACAAGTCACGGTTCGTTATCTAGTTGAACCCACATATCGCCTTATGAAGTTTAAGAAAATACATCGTGTTGATAAGTACACGACATTCGCTGTTGAGGAATATTGAAATTAAAATTAATGAGGACGTTAGTGATGAATTTTCCATTGATTTGTCTTAAGGTCATCGAGAAATATCAAAATGAAACATAAAATTGTCAGTTTTGAGACAACACGCAGACCCCCGTTCACGTACTGGCTCACCTCCACATAATTACACTTAGACACAAATTCACACAAATATGTGGAGCTTCCCTCACACATACATTTTGATATGTACCTACTTATATATTTTCACTAAATACGCATTAGCTGTGTTTATTTGCCTCCTGCTCTATATGCTGACACATACGAAATATGTGTGTACACGAGTATACACATGAAAGTTCCATGATGGATGGGAGGCATATGTCAACGTGGGTGTTAATATCTCTGGAAAACTGTTTAAAGAGGCACCTATCGCTGTCACAACTGTGCACAAGAATTTAGAGTCTCTAGTTGGATTGAAAAGTCATATAACTGCTTCTCATGTTTAAAACGAACCAACGAAATATCGTGTTGCAGCCACCATACACACGCATGCGCATACATACATGTACAATACTGGTTGTTCCCTCGTGGTCAAGGAAGACCATCATTGACCACTAACAACGCTGTGCACTTATCCAAAATTACGCTTTACACTTGTGGCTGTGCCGGTGACTAACGAGCCCAGTTTGTGATTTAACGTACTCGTTCGCAGAGACTTCTGACGAAACTTTCCTTATTTACTTAACTGGCTGTACGCTTCGAGTTGCTCGCTTAGAGAAACGAGACATGCAACATAAAGAGTATACCCCTTCGTCAGTTGTCCGTGTTTCATCTACTCTGCGTTTCGAAGGCAAGGACAATATGCGACTTCGTTGAAACAGTCCTTCCCGCAAAGCAAATTAATTAAAATTTGGGATTTTTTTGAAGAGGGTGAAAGTGTTAACAAGAACAGGACAGTGAGAACAAGACAGTAAAAACAAACGGTGAGGGCTGTTGAGCCAAGACGATATACATACACACACATACACATATATGTATACGTGTGTGTGTATATATTTATGTATGCATATAAGATTATATATGTGTGAATGAGTGCATACACGCGCATTTGTAATTACTTCCGGTTGTATCGCACGTATAATGACTTGTCTTTATTTACATTTAGAAATTTATGAGCGCGTGTATTTACGTGTGTGTAATCGTTTATACGTGAACATACGTAGTCGATATGAGTGTATGTGCGTATGTGTGCCTGTATGTGTGTGTGTGTGCGTGCGTGACAGTGTATCTATCTATCTATCTATCTATCTATCTATCTATCTATCTATCTATCTATCTATCTAAGTGGCTATGTATGTATGTATGTGTGTGTGTGTGTGTGTGTGTGTGT
>NC_068983.1:20454269-20455162 GCF_001194135.2 Octopus bimaculoides
ACCGGTTTCCGTCATTGAGACATTTTCAACTGTAAATATGGAAAACAATTAAATTTTGGAAAAATTAAAAGAGAAAATTTTTTAAAAAGAATGTGTATAGGCTGAAACACATAAATAAATAAATAAATAGTATTCAAATACAAGGGCCATTTTCCTTGTGTCTGCTTGTCTCTGTCTCTCTTGTTTTCTCTTAATATATATATATATATATTTAAACTCTGGACGTGTGAGTGTTCAGCGAGAAGACAGAGCGAAAAAAGAAAAACTTAACCAAATAGACAATCAACAGCACACATTACTATTACTACTATTCACCAGTGTTTACAATTCATTCTTTCACCTTGTGACTCCTCGTGTGAGCTTCTAGGCCACGAAAAGCAATATGACTTACTAAACCAGCACGTGATGTAGCTGAGAAACTACATCACGTGCTGGTTCAATAAGTCATGCTCATATCTATACTACAATGTGGACAATTGCGGTTTGCGGGAAGAGTGTTGTTCTGTTGGTTTCTTTCGCTATTTTCCTGTTACTGCTCATGATGAAGTTCCTTTTGAGTTTCAAAATGGCGAAACTGGAAAACGCACGGTTTCCCAAAAGATATTGATATGTATTTATGTATATGTATATTTGTGCGTGTATCTATCTACCTCCCAACCTGTCTATCTCTCTGTGTGTCTGTCTGCCTCAGTGTCAATCTGTCTGTCTGTGTGTGACAGTTTGGCTGTAGAAGTAGATTCAGGCTCCAGAATTATACGACGCAGGGATGATCTAAATAAAATCTTGCACTCGTGTTCTTTTTTTTTTTTACAGAGAGCTTATCCCAGTCATTAATCAACAACAGACTCACGCAGGCGTACAAACACACACACACACACACACACACACACACA
>NC_068983.1:20456003-20456482 GCF_001194135.2 Octopus bimaculoides
TATATATATATATATATATATATATATATATATATATATATAAATATATGCCTGCCTGTTACTTCTTTTTCCGTCTATCTATCTATCTATCTATCTATCTACCTGTCTGTCTACCTGACATCTATTCCTCTACATTATTTACCTTATTTACATTTGACGGATATTTGTTCTCACCTTGTTTGTTGTTAACACAACTTTTCGGCTGGTATACTTTCCAGCTTTCTTCAGGTGTCCTGGGGAAATTTCGATTTTTTTGTTGTTACTACTACTACTACTACTACTACTACTACTACTACTACTACTACTACTACTACTACTACTACTACTTCTATTATTATTATTATTATTATTATTATTCAGGTCACTGCCTGGAATCGAACTCAGATTCTTGGAGTTAGTAGCCCGTGCTCTTAACCACTACGCTATGTAGAGTGAATTTTAGGGCTTATAAGTCTAATATTTTCCTATCCTTCCTTAAT
>NC_068983.1:20456582-20467767 GCF_001194135.2 Octopus bimaculoides
ATCTTTCTATCCCGACTTCCCTCTTTGTGTCTTTGTGTGTGCGTGTGTGCTTGACAGTTAATTTTATAGCTATCAATCACCATATTTGTCTATCTGTCTTTCTGCCCGTCTAAGTATTTATCTTGCTATCTATATATTTATGTCAATGTATCTCGGAAAATTCAAACCAGCTACAGGTATTGATTAGTTAATATAAGTACTTGTAAAAAAAAAACCTTTCTAAATATATCAATATATCTACATATATTAGCTGACGCAGGCATTAAGAAGAGGCTATTAAAACCAGATCTCTGATCAGATGTGTATGTTGCTAACGTTGAGTGGAAAGCGTGCGCGTCTGAACCTGTTTGTTGTTCGTTCATGTTGTATATGCGTTGCGTGTTTGCTTGTTAGAAAGGGAGAAAGTGAGAGATAGACAGACAGACAGACATAATGAGTGAGTGAGTATGTGGATATGTAGTTGAATATAAATCTATGCATATGTTCATATTTCTGTCTGTTTATAACTACTTACAAATGAAATATAAGAGCGTAATAATAGCCCTCTCCCTTCTCTCTCTTTCTCTGTGAGAGATAGAGAGAGAGAGAGAGAGAGAGTATTTGTGCATATATGTACACACACATATATATATATAAATACAATAAAGTAGTGAGATCCAATATGGTTGTGTTACAGACAGTTGTTTAATCTCAAGCCTAGACAAGGCTTCTACAGATAACACAAAGTAAATGATAATCGATGAATTAAATTTATTAATCAATGTTATCCAATACACTTTGCCTCATATCGAATTAGACATTAATTCAGGTAAGATGATCACTACCATACAACTCCAATACATAGCAAGAAATCTTGTTAATTATATAAGTTTGTGAGTGAAAGAAATGGAATAGGCAGTTGTGTACTACACATGTTTCCATAGACTCACTGCACGTATATTATATAACTCTAAGATGCTCTCTAGATGTTCAATGATTTTTGTCTTGGTATACCTGTCTACCTGTCGCTTGTAAGTTCATTGTCATATTCATATCCATA
Organism: Octopus bimaculoides; assembly: GCF_001194135.2. Taxonomy (NCBI): domain Eukaryota; kingdom Metazoa; phylum Mollusca; class Cephalopoda; order Octopoda; family Octopodidae; genus Octopus; species Octopus bimaculoides. The sequence continues at coordinate 20,457,622 of NC_068983.1, forward strand.
TATGAAGCTTCTTGAATTGTAAATCTAACTTGCTCGTTTCCGGTTGTTGAAAAATATTGTATGAATAATTTCAATGTTTCGGATGTATGTCTGAAGAAGGTTCAGCTTTTACAATGTTAAATAGAGTGTCTTGTGGAAATTCTGTGTAAAAGTTTTGCTATTTATATATATATATTTATAAATCTCCATCGAATTGTTTCATTGTTCTGCTAATGAGCTCGATTATGTCTTCGATTTCTGTGCATAATTAAGGATTTGTGAGCTTAACATTCGAACTTTTTTTTATAATGCACACATTTTGGTTATCTCTTCGAATTCGTTCGGTACAGCTAAATATTTAGTATGTTATTTTAACGCTGTGTCGGCAGATACAGTATCAGGCAATGCCACGATGCAGTTCCAGGTTTATGCTCTGATGTAGTACCAGGCGATATCCTGATGCAGTACTTGGAGATGACCTGATGCAGTACCAGGCGCTGGCTCTCAATGCTTCTGATCATTAACTAATTGGAAGTATTATCATTTACATTGTTTTGTCTTGGTATAAAAGATGGTTTACAGCAAATATTCTGCTCAATAGCACAGATTTGATTGTCAGTTGTTTGACTTTAACCGGTTGAGAATGTCTTTTGACGGCTGACGATATGTGCATCTCTGATCACGAGCAGAAGTATTTGGGGAGCATCATAGCCAGGTGTTGAGAGGAATTCTTTGGTGTTTGAATAATTCACCTCTGGAAACATGAGTGTTTCGTTCAACATCCTTAACAACCGTTATTCAAGGACCATTTGAGCGGGATGGGCTAGTCGACCTGAAGAAAATTCTAACTGGCCTTCCACCTGCAAGTTAATGCGCTGTTCATCTTGATATGAAATCATCACGTCGCACACATATCTTTATGATGTATGTGCCTGGTGTACTCTTATCAGACGGGTAGTCATGATGGGTACACTGGGCTTAGTATATTTTACCCCAGTGTCACTTTGATGGCATGCACTGCTCTCTCACTCAATAATAATAATAATAATGATAATAATAATAATAATAATAATAATGATAATAATAATAATAATGATAATAATCCTTTTTACTAAAGGCACACCATCTGAAATTTTAGGTGGCGGTGGTATGTCGACTACATCAACTTCAATGTTCAAGTGGTATTTATCTTACCAACCCTGAAAGGATGAAAGTCAAAGGATGAAAGGCAAAAAAAAAAAAGACGGACGAAATTCCACTAAGCATTTTGCCTGACATGGCCAGCTCGCTGCCTTAATAATAATAGTAATAAAATAATAATGATAATAATAATAATAATAATAATAATAATAATAATAATAATAATGATAAATGTGTGTGTATATAAAACGAAAATCTACACAACACTTGTCACTAACCGAGTTTGGCTGTAGAGCACTTCAATAGCATGACAAATGTCTATATCGACTAAATACCAAGACATGGACGTGCAACTGTGAGCAACAAGCTAGTTGGTGTGACAGAAGTACTGGACGCTGGAAATGCTCTGCAAACTGTTTTTAAGACACGTTGTCCTGAAACCTCTCACTAACAACTATAGAAAGCCTAAAACACAGCAATGCACAGAGACCTCGAAGGCCCTGCGGTCGGAGAATGCTGGCGAACGATCAAAGCTGACGTGTGCAATGAGCGTTTTCCACAACACCATCGACCCGAACGTGTAGTGGCAAGTTTTCAAAATCCGATAATAAGTATGAGCATTGCTTGTTAATTAACCGCGAAACGACGTGTGATAACAAGCAACACTTGTAACGTGAATAAGCTGTAAGACATCATTAATAAAAAGAAAAAGCTTTCACAGAAATATGCCCTACCAAGAAGAAATATTAAAATCATTCTGTGTTATAAATCGTTGTAGATCATAATAAAAACCCTACCCGGTTTTTATTCAGATTATGTGTGTAGATATTCTGCTTCCGCCACGTCTAAAAAGCGCAAGTCTACGCTTCTCTTTCAGTCGTCTATTATTCTCCACTGCTCCCACCTCTTGTTATTATTTCTGTGTTGCTTGTATTTTGTTAGATGTTTTTTTTAACGTATGGTGGGTCCATCTACGTTTTTGACGGGCCTTGGTTTTGTTTTGTTGAGTTCCTTACAAGTAATTCTTCACAAGGATAAGCTGGTAGTAGTACAAGCTTAGCTGTCGTTGACCTAACCATATATTTGTATGTGTGAGTAAGAGAGAGAGAGGGGGGAAGAGACAGTATGTCTGTGATAGAGTGGTCATGAAGACGTTTGAAACGATACAGGAATACTAAACACATGTAGTGGAGATAATATATTCTGTTGAAACTGTTGAATTACTATCTACAACCTCGATTTTCTTTCTTTTGTCAATTTTCATCAGGTGACGAAAGTTAATCTCGTTGACGACTTGACAAACACGCAAAAATCTATAGATCTGTGAAAGACGTTGAAACGTTTCAAATTATCAATAAGTTCTGAATTTTCAAGTAACCTACACTGTTACATGTATGCAAAATAGAGAACTGGTACTTGTGATGTTTGTGTTAAATCTTCAAAGCACAAAGGTAATGATGAAACGCGAAACAAACAATTCTATAAGATATACTTTAGCAACTGCTGATTCAATTCTTTGGAAAACTTCTGTGTTCTAGCCATAGAGAAGAACGCGCTAGATCGACCTATTAGATAAATAAATATAACACTCACATTTCCCTTAAGTCACAACCTACTGTGAGCTAAACAATTTCATTGAATAGTGTAGTCTGAAAAACAAAAGACAGTATGATCGCCCCTGTGCAGTGCTTGGCAGTGTTGTAAGAACATCCGATAGACTGTTTCGCGCTATTATTTCCGAGTTTCTGCGCTTTGGGGTCAAATCTCGTCGAGGAAAATTTCACCCTTCATCCTTTTGGGGCTCAGTAAAAAAGGACTAAGCAATGCAGTAAATAGGGGGAACTGAAAGAGTTTCTGACCATGTACTTTGCCTTGTTCCTGTTCTTTGTGATCTTAGATCAAATCGAAGGCTTGTTTGAGTGGTAGATTTAATCCATAACTGGTTTTAACATTACCACTTTGCACCTTGGGAAACGGAGTACAGCTTTTGTAAGCATTAAGACTAGCTCTAAGATTTGATGTCATCTTCTTGTTTGTTAAAATCTTCCTGTTTCAGAGGACTTCGTCTCCGGTTTCATAATAGCTTCCCGCATATATTGTCTTTCCTCCTGATGAAAAGATAAACGAGAGAAAAAGGAAAAAAGAAGACACCCTCCAAAAAAAAAAACGGTCAGCTATGGACGGTCGAAAGACAGTGATGTCGGTGGACGGATATGGTTGGTTGTCATATTTTTTTCTCATGTGCAATTGTCTGCCTATGTGGACTGAGCCGATTCCAATCAGGAATAGAGAATATAGAACTCAGTCCTTTGCAGTTTACTTCTCTGTTACAATCGGGAATAGAGAGTTTAACATTGCTGTATAGTTTGCAGTAGAAATTATCAATAGACATTGTTAAATTGCATTCAGTGAATTTATCTTTACTTCGAAAGGAACACATATATATTCGTGTGTGTGTGTGTGCTCGCGTGGGAGGGTGTGACCACGTGTGCGTGATTGTGTTCATGTAAGGTGATTTGAAAACTGACAGTATCCGACTAAACATGTTTACCTTCAGAAGTAATCGAAGTGATAACAGTGAAAAGCATTGAATTCGATATTCAATCGCACGTGAAATGTGTGCACTGAATTTAAGCAAGCCGCCTCTTCATTGACCTATATATATATATATGTTTCTATGTAGTGCATACCGATATTATATCGACCTATTAAATCAACGTTGCTTATGATCTATATTCCTTTTATTTGTGTGCATGTGTGCACATACATACAGTTTAACACACATACTTATATACTATGTGCATATACACACACATACATACGCACATACATACATACATACATACATACATGATTGTGTGTGTGACAGAGTGAGAGAAAGAGATTATTGGAATAATGAACATCTTGCTGTGATCGTGTAAAAGTTTCTTTTGTGTAAAGCGATTAGCTGAGAGCTCAGTAAAAGTAAAAAATAAAAAAAACTTAGGCGCAGACGTCGTTGTGTGGTAAGTCGCTTGCTTCCCAATCACAATCATCCGAGTTCAGTCTAAATGTGTGTCACCTTGCTCAAGTGTCTTCTACTATAGCCTCAGGCCAACCAAAGGCCTTGTGAATAGATTTCGTAGATGGAAAGTGAATGTATATATATATATATATATATATATATATATATATATATATATATATATATTCATGTATATATCTACTACCATAATAATGCTCTTGTGTTTTTCTCCGTCACAACATATGAATGAGAAAGGAAGGGGTGATAGTAAACTGGTAGTGGGAGCATTTCAACACTGTGTGAGGGTATGTGTGTGCGTGTACAAGGGAAGTGTGTGAATGATTGCATGCGAACCAGCGTTCTTACAGTAACCAACTATGATCGACGTCACATCTCAGAAGACAACCACTAGATAACATTGACAAGTGTATTAATTGGATTTACCATCCATATTTATTTATAAAATACTGCAATTAGCCGTCATTTTTGTCGGCACGAGTTAGCTAGTATACGCTATAATGTGAGATCCTCGTCCACTCGTATGTTTTTGTAATATTCTTGTCGCCACTATTATGTTGTGGCGGTATTCCGCGTCTTATTACCTCTGACGCGTCTACCGTGCTATCGCTGACAGCTCCGCAAGACAACGACTTTGAAACGCCTACCTCGACAGTAACTCGAACTCGTATATATCACATAACTGACATTGATTCCTGCTGAGAACTCGTACAATGACTCTACTACTACTGACTGTCTGACTTTATAGTGGGAAGGGCAGTACTATTTTCACTACAACAATATATATGTATATATCTATGTGGGTGTGTTTTGTGTCTGTGTCTGTTCTTCACCACCGCTTGGCAACGGTTTTCGCGTGCTTACGTCCACATAATCAAGTGGTTTGGCAAAAGAAATCCATAGAATAAGTATCAGGTTAAAAAAAAAAAAAACATAAGTACAGGGGTCGATACATTTCACTAAAAATTCTTCAGAGCGGTGACCCAGCATGACTGCACTGCCTGAAACAAATAAAAGATAACTGATATAGCTAGCTAAATCATAGAGTATTTCAAATCGAGCAACATAATGAAATAAACACATAGTATATTCTGGATCTCGGAGTATTTAACACTATAAATAATACCGTGTTGGTAGAAAAATCCCTTTGAATAAGAGAAGTCTGAAATGGATCGAGAAGTTGAAAAGATTCCTTTGGTCCAACGGTAGAACTCCTGCTATGTTTACAGGTGATATGAGTTCCTGTTCATCGGGCAGCCTTCGACTTTTTCGATCCATGGGGTCTGTAACCCAATATTCATAGGCTATTATTTCTAGCTTTATTTGCTTTGTTATCACCATTCCAAAATAGCATTAATACATATTCTGTATCGTTTTCGAACAGAATCGTTTCGAGAAATCAGACGTTCATAAAAATATGTAGGCACCTTGGGGCTTATCGGCGGCATAGTAAAAGGCCAAACATGGGAATTTACTGTTCCTATAAATCGTTGAGGTAGATTTTAGTGTTATATGAAAACCGTTGAAATATCAAGAACAAACACGTGCTCACCTATCTGAATAGATATTGCAAAGAATGTTCAGGTCACAGAAATATTCATTAAGAGAGCAGAAAAAACACCTAAAATATATACCAGGTTTATATCGGTATTGTAATGGTGTATATAGTTACAACTAAAACAGACAATCTTGATTTTATATATACACACACGTGTGTATATATATATAGTCAATAAAACATATATCAGAAAAGAAGCACACTCTAAAGAAGAGAGAAGTCATTATCAAAACAAAAATTTTAAATCTAGTCATAGAGTTACCGAATGGTACATTGCTGGTATTGCTGATGGCAGGTCTCAGTGCCACCGTAGCTTTATAGATGACTTTTTCAGCATCGCTTCAGCCTCCGACTCGACAGTTATTGTATACCTTGCAAGAGAAACCTGCCTCCTCCCTTGTATTGTGGCCTTAAATCTCGATATCTGCGCGTTTCCTCGCTTCCGCTTGGTAGAAAAAAAATTTGTCTTGTATAGAGTCTGTCGTGGCTTTGGCTTTCGTGGATACGAAACTGTTGGTAACTTTATGACCAGAATCTGAATTTTTGTTTTAATATATATATATATATATGCATATTAGTCTTCTCGCAGGCGATTTCACAGGTCCATGAGATCATAGCTTGTCCGGATTTCTATGGTGGAGTTATAGCCTCATTGTAGCCTGAGGCTGTAGGATCCAGCCACATCAACGGGAAGCCGGTCTGTGGCAGAATTACTTGCCCCCAGATGCTAGTGCCACTCGCTTTTAACTGAGTGTACCTGGGCAAAGTGAAATGAAATATCTTGCTCAAGAAAACACGCCGCATACTCCGAGTATTGACTTCATACTTTAATAGTTGGAAGTCCATCGTACAAATCATATGGTGACGTGCTTTCACGTACCGAATGTGCACTTCTGTAAGTTGTTAATTTGGGGGAGATAGGTTGATATTTCTGGTAGAGACGTCACATAAACTAATATGGTTTATGGTTACTGTGTGCTGGTTTGCTGGTTTACATACTAATATTTATACATTCTCTCCGCATATACTGACACAGCTATTTCTATACCAGCCCGTTTTAACGATATATCAATTAATCAATCAATCAATCAGTCAATATATTTTACTTTCGAAGATTACGAATATCCCTCCACACCACAAGCATATTTATACACAGTGAACCTAACAGTGCCTTTTCTTATTTGTATTCTCAAACTTTCGACTGTAGTCACGAAGGAGCGCCACCATCTCTTACTTTCTATTTGAAATTGTCTCCTCTTCTTTGTTTTCCTTTTCTTCCATTTTTCTTACCTTCAATAATTCTTTCTCTTTCTTCTTGTCTCACTCTCTTTCTTCTCTTTAGCAACTCGTTCAGTTCAGATTTTTGAAAGCATAATCTCAAACCCTTTTCATGTCACAATTTCTTCTTCTTCTTCTTCTTCTTCTTCTTCTTCTTCTTCTTCTTCTTCTTCTTCTTCTTCTTCTTCTACTTCTTCTTCTTCTTCTTCTTCTTCTTCATCATCTAGTATAACTCATTAATTTCTCTTTCGTTCTCTTTCTCTCGTTGATTCCCCCTTTTTCTTCGCTTTCGTTAACATTCTTCTATTTTTTTATATTGCTTTCCCTACTCAATACCTTATTCAGCCGACTAACATAACCTACCATAATAAGCATTCATTCATTCATTCCACCCATCTCTCTCTCTTTCTTTTCCACTAATCCTATTTCTTTCTCTTTCTCTCATATACTTATCTGTCATTCAAAACAACCACACACAAATCTTCCTTTCCCTATCTCTCCTTCTTGCGTCTCACCCTCTCTTCCTATATTACTCTATCGTTCACACTCCTTATCTCTCTAAATATTTCTCCCTGTCTCTCTCATTCGTCCCTCTCACTCTCTTCCTCACGACTCTTTTTATACCACAAAACCCTTCTTATGCTGTTTTCTTTTATTTTCTAACCACTTCCCCCCGAGTTTTAAAATAATACCTAAATGGGTATAGTTTCCGATATCGCCACAAATCTCACTCATCTTTCTAGCACAAATACACACACACACACACAGAGCAACACACACACATACAGACAGTAACACACAGAGTAACACACGTACACAAACACACCAACACACACACACATGCATACACTCGTTAAGTGAATATGTGTAGGCGCAACGGTTATTTCAACTATTAAATTCTCGGATATCTATGTTTTCCCCCCTTGATAAACGGGAGAAGTCACCAAGATGAACAACAGTAGAACAGTAGGAATAGTTACTGAATATTTCCCTGTAGATACATTTACATTATCCTATGATATATATTATATAAGTCACTCAGAATTTCTTCGCTTCTCTCTGTCTCCTTTTCCATTTATTTCGAATACAGTTTTCATAATTTAGACCTGCTTCCCACTCAAATCAAATTAATAAATATATATTTCAATTTGCTTTCATACAATTTCAAACTAAAATGGTGGATGAAACTGACATCAACTGTTTGTTATTATCGCATTGCATTAATATTCGTTGGCCAAAACCCAGTGTATTGTTTAGATAGGTCTTTCAAGTTGATGTTGGAGTATGATTTATTTTGCTAAGTGTGAATGGTGCCACGAGGAAAACATTTGACAAAGATGGATGCAGATCTAATAACCATGGATTTTATAATGGCGAAAATTTTTCTTTTCATTCGTTTTCATTTTCTTGCTTGTATACAGGACTAATACTCAAGATTCAAAGATAGTGCCGATTGTACGATAATGGGAAGTACTTTTCACTACCTCTTTAGTTTATTCTATTAGAATATAATACATTATCCAAATATATAATACGTCACTAATGACAGGATTCTTTATCTATTTTGTCATTGTCACTCTTTGGCCTAACCATCTCTCAAAGTAATATTGGCTTGCTTTCATTAAAGACTGCCAACATCTTTGGTGGTGGACAATGGTTGTTAGAATTGGTTGCAATATATTATGGTGTATTTTACCAACAACAAAAAGACAAAATACTGACTTAAATTTAGATGATTTAAGATTTAAAATGTAATGTCGGAAACAACAATGTAAGCTGTTCATAAGCTGTTCATGGTGTTTCCTTAGATACGTTGCTAATTTAGTAGGGATGGTTGATTAAATAGACCGACACTGTTAGATTACTGGGACATTCAGTAAGAAAAGTGAAAACTTCGGTCAGTATCAACAAGCTAAAATCTGAGTAATCATAGTTCTGTATATAATGCTGTAGTTCGGTATTAAAGTACAATAGAATTGTTTTCCACCGCTTGCGACCTATCAGTAACCTAAAACCACATGAGTAAATCTCTCCGTAAAGAACATGTTTTCAAAAGTAGAAAATCATATTGTAGTTTTCGCTTGCAGTACTAATGCTGTATGATCAGTGATGTAGTTTGATCATAAAATAAATGAGAACAAACATGGCAATAACTGAATGCATAAAGAAATTTTGAAATAGTTGATTACTTAAAATAGTAATATACGCCTGTCATTTTACTAATACATATATGTTTAGTAGCAATGCTGTCTGGAAGTTTGGACATATGGAGCAGTTGCTTGCGATCTCTATGAAACTAGAGTTCCCATGTTAACCTATCTGTACTGTGGTTGTGTATAGAGGGGATCTATTTATTTCCTTTCCCGGAGGCTAGTGATACTTATTTTAAATTTGGAGTAAACTATAGCATATATCAATTTCAAATTTAAGCACAAGGCCAGCAATTTCGGAGTTAAGGATAAGTCTTACATCGATCCCAGTGCTAAAACTGATAGCTATTTTACCGCTCCCACGAAAGGAATGAAAGCCAAAGTCGACCTCGGCAGAATATGAACTCAGAATGTAAAGACGGACGAAATGCTGCTAAGCATTTTTCCGGTGTGCTAACGATACTGTCAGCTCGCCATCGGACATGAAAATTGTCGAATCGCTCTTTTTATTTGATTGGTAATGAGCAGAGTCTACGCAGTGGAGAGTAACCCCTTATCTGCAACGCTTGATGAAAAATAAAATGCCCAATACTGGTTTTTAGTGTCAGTTAAAATATCATTATATATCTCAAGATTATAGTTGTATGATCAGCTATGTAGTTTTGTCATAAAATAAACACGAACACAAACACGGCAAGCTCCCACGTTATGTCACCTGTTACATTTTTGAGAAAGTTTTCATCAGAATTTCAACGTTAAACAACTTTTCACTGACTCAATTTTTTTTTTTAACTCTTAATAGACGGGCTGCAACCCTAACGTGATACGCTGCGTCGAGTTTCTCAGTTCGAAGCAAACACTTTCTTTGTGTGGTTTTCATTCTTTTTCGTAGAAGGTCATCCATCCAGATTTGAGATCACGTTTGGTGATTGTGCTTCCTAATTTGAAAAAAACTGGTGTCATCGTCGTTCTTTGTATGGTTCAAAAATCATTCTCGCTACAGACCTGTTGCAACATTA
>NC_068983.1:20468203-20474014 GCF_001194135.2 Octopus bimaculoides
ATATATATATATATATATATATAGATATACCTACACAAACTTGTGCGCATACGTTCAGAACATACACGACAAACGAGAGTGAATGAGAGAAAGAGAGAGAGGGAGAGAGAGAGAGAGAGAGAGAGACAGAGAGAGACAGACAGACAGACAGACAGACAGAGAAAGTGTGGAGGTAGTTAGAAATGGATAACCTACATACAATGATATGCTCTGAAACAGTCAAACACATACCTGTCTTCGCCTCTTTTCCGATATATATGCTAATTCTTCATGTCGGCGACTAGTCTGAAACAAACCCTGCTTCTAAATAATTGATTAGTCGATAGATATCATTTTCTTTGTCGATGTTGTTATCGTTGTGTCGTATTTGTTGCCATAGAAACAGTACAATGACTACAGGAAACATCTAATTACTGATCACTCACAGACTTCGATCTCACCTGTTTGCGAATCATTAAGGTGTATATTCATCAAACTTGACACATGCCAATGTCTAATTGTCCCACTGGTAAAATGGAAAGTTTTATCTATAACAACAACTAAAAGTTGCATGAATACTTGACGAGAGCTATAAATATAATTGATAGAGAAAATTTAATGAGCCTATCTGAGTGGATAAAAGTAATTCAAAGAATATAAAAACAGCTTCAAAAAACTTTTACAACCAAAATCCTATTTGCTTTTCACTCTTATAACGTTAACCCTTTCAGAGTAATACTAGACATTCGTTCCTAAATGTTTAAAATCAGATATATTAGCTAGATAGATGTTTCTAAACCTGAGTGATAGCATCTCTTAGAGGCGTTATGAGCCCTAAGGGAGCGGCAAATTTCGATGAAACTTGTACCCTCAATATTTTCAAATGTCTATAAAACATAACAATAAGGTACAGGCATGACTGTGTGGTAAGAAATTTACTTCCCAACCACATGCTTCCGGGTTCAATCACACTGCGTGGCTCCTTAAGCAAGTGTCTTCTGCTATAGTTTTGGGTCGACCGAAGCCTTGTGATTGGATATGGTAGCCGGAAACTGAAAGAAACATGTCGTGTATATATGTGTGTGCTTGTGTCTGTGTCCCCGCCCACGCCTTGACAACCGGTGTTGGTGCGTTTACGTCCTTGTTTATTAGAGGTTCGGTAAAACAACCGATAGAATAAGTACCAGACTGAAAAAAGTAATTACTGTAGTCGATTCATTCAACTAAAATTCTTCGATCTAATAGCGCCCCAGCATGAGCAAAGTCTGCTGACCGAAACGAGTACAAAATAAAAGATAAAGTAGAAGAGTTGGGAATTATCTAATGTGTTAAAAGAATCATGAATTGTGATGCGCGGAGACCCAATGTATTTTCATTATTCAAGTCCTTAAGGTGGCTAGCTGATGAAATCTTTAGCACGCCAGACAAAGTGCTTAGTGGCAATTCGTCCTTCTTTAGGTTTTGCCTTCAAATTCCGTCGAGGTTGATAAAATAAGTATCAGTCACGCACTGGAGTCTATGTAATCGACTAGACCCTTCTACTAAAATTTCAAGCCTTGTACCTATTGTAGAAGGAATTATATGTGTTATCGCCTTCTTTTGTTAAATCTCCATAAAGATCGAACGTAGGAGGTACTTGTTCGCGCAATAATCTTACGAAAAAAAAAAAAACCCAAACACAGAGAAGTACATATAATGAATGGGATACTATTAACAAAAGTATGCATAATGAACCACCGTGCAATATGAGTTACTTTTTGTATGTGGTTGTTTTTCTTTCGCAAACCATAAAGAAGAAACACTTGCAAAACCCCATTCAAAAGAAAAGTGTTACTGAGCTACAAAAGAAAAACAAAAACAACAACAAAAATAAAATAAAATTAAAAAAAAAAATTTGGAAACAACTGGACTAGATTAACCTGGAAAACAGATAAAACCTATAACTAGGTTTTGGCCAATTTTCAGCATAGCAACTCATTATTTCTTAAAAAAAAAAAATCGGTTTAAAATATTGAACTGGTATATGATAGCAGTTGATTCTTATACCGGAATAATAATCTTCAATGTTTAAGCAGCCAGGAATATTTATAAGAAGAATATATCCGTTTATAGTTGAACAATAGTAGCCATCTTCTGATTGCCACTGGTTATTTTATAAGAAAAATCTCACTTTAAAAGCTTTGTCATTCAACTTTTTTTTTTTATTGTACGAAACAATATGCTGAGAGATTAATCCGAAAATCTACTTCAAATTAAAATTGACACGCCGCCTCAGACATAATGTCGATATCGCTTTCCGTTTCAAACATTTTTTCTTTGTATGTTTGCATTTATTTATCTATGTATCTTATCTGTTTTGCTTCCTTACGGCCTATCTATCTATCTATCTATCTATCTATCTATATCTGTTTGTCTATCTCTCGATCGTTTGATCGTTCTCTTTCTTTTATTACGTATATGCTTTTTTAAAAATATTATATCTATACTAAATAATAAAGACTAATACCTCTCATCTCTTATCAATAAAATCTGCTACCTTAAACATCTTCGAGTGTTATTGAAAGGCGACGATTATGAATATCCAAAAGTAAGAGATACTAACGATTCTCCTTGAGATAAATCTATTTATATTAATTAAAGCAACATTTATTTTGTTGAACGCAGCTCGAACCCTAGACGCTAAATTCCACTTATTTCTTCTTATTTCCCTTATTAGGAAAGGCTGCAATACCACAATCATCATTTGATAGGCGGCCGGTAGATAATGCCATTAAATATTAAAGTGAGAGAACAAAATTCATTCAACAGAAATTTCAATTGTGTCAGATGCACCTAGCTAATTATGACAGCTAATTAGGTACCTGAAAAATCAAATGATCATATCCTGTCATTACTATTGCAGGGAATTGCAGTGGCTACTTAGCAACTATAGGAATAGTCCACCTAGCTAGCTATAATTAGGTACTATTGTACGTGGTATAGTTCAATGCTGCACACAGCCATTACACTAAAATTAACGAGTGATATTTTGAGCTGACTTTGGCACTAAGCCACAGATTTACAGACGGGGTTATTGTCATGCTTTACTTAATTATCATTAGTGTATTGTACTTATTATATCGATTTCACCACATGGCTAAATAGTTAGGGGTTTTCACTCAAAATTGTATGGTCGTACTTTCGATTCCTGGAGTAGGAGTTGTTTTGTGTTCTTGGGCAAAACACTTCGTTTCACGATACTCTTCGGTCGCTTCTATATCTGACACGTGGCACACTGTGCACCAGTAAAGGCAATGACGATTTGATAGTGCATATGCGTTAATGTGCAGCACATACATTTGATCCCCGTCCCCAAAGAAAGAAAATCACCTTTCTGATTATTCAGCGAGAAACTGTGTAGCACTCATCTGCCGTTCATAATAGGAAAAGCCACAAATACGACAAAAGAAAAAATGTAAAGAAAATATCGATCTCTGGCGTATTTCGTTTGGCAGAAAACGAATTCAGATTTTAACATTTAGCATTTAAATGGTCCATATCTGGCCCAAATATTCTACATTGTTTTATGTTCAAAATAGCCAGACCTGGCCTCTCATACCTACCCCGCAATGTCATTCCGAAAATAAACAATCACACCATCGAAATATCGATGCTATTAGATCATGTATTTTTAATTCATAATTATGTCAATAAATAGAATCACATTTGACCGAGTATTCTGAATGCGAAAGGGTTAACGAAATACAACATCGCATTTTCTTTGCCGTTTCTGTCTTTTCAGCACACTGTTAGAGCTAAACATTAATGAGTAACAAAGACATGATATTGACTCTAATAAATGGTTGACTATTAGAAAGTTAAGAACATTAATTACGCCAGCATGACCAGCCCAAGAACGCATCTGCAATTTTCAAACAAAGGAAAGAATTGTGTGTGATAAATGAAATCCATCTATATAAATTTAATAAAAGACTAAAAAAATCATCGCTGTTCGTTACGATAATTGTAAAAATATGCTAAAGAATAATCTCTTTTGTGTAATTATTTGAAATACATATTAAAAATAAAACTTGATACTTATAGGCACAAGGACTCAAATTTGGTTGTCAATTTCATCGACTTAAGTACGTGACTTGTACTTATTTTATTGATCCCAAAGGGACAAAAGCCAAAATCAACCTCAGGATATTTGAACTGAGGGCGTAAAGATGGACGAAATGCTACTAAGAATTTTGTCCGTCGTGGTGACGATTCAACCAGCTCGCTGCCTTGATATATGGTTTTAGATTTTGGCTCAAAGCCAGCACTTTTGAGGGTTGGCGCAATTCGATTGCATTGATCCCAGTATTTGAGTGGGACCCCGAAAAAAAAACCAAAGGCAAAGTTGACCTCGGTGGTATTTGAACTCAGAGCGTAAAGCGTTGAAAGAAAGGCTATCGAGCATTTTCTCTAGCGTTCTAACGATTCTGCCGGCTCCCTGCCTAAATACATATTCTACCTAGGCCCAAGGCTTTATATTTTGGTAGAGGAAGTTAGTCGAATACATCGACCCCAGCGCTCATCTGGTACTTATTTCATCGACACCAAGTCGATACCGGCAGATTTGGAACTCAGAACGGACGAAATGCCGCTACGCACTTTGTCTGGCATTCTACCGATTTTGTCAGCTCACTGCTTTATTATATATTAGAAATAATGTCATTGGTGTATGCATGTATTCACAAGAGAAGGGCTTCTCGTGAATTAAATATCAATATTCTCTGTTCTAACTATGCTTCTTTATAAGACTGAAATAGCAGGAGCAGTATTGGAAATATATTTGACCTCAATACATGCCTAGTACATGACTAAAGTTAACGAGTGAGAGCGGAGAGGTGGCATAATTAATATCACAAGACATTAAGACCACTACTCAGCCGTTTGTGGAAGTCCAGCACTTTCACTATTCCAATATTTATTCCTTACTTTGCTAGTGACACTAATTTATAGGGAAGGAGTTCGGTCGATTGAATCGATACCGGTATATGACTTGAATTTATTTTATTGATCCCAGAGAGATAAAAGGCGAATTTTAGCCTGATGGGATTTAAAATCTGAAAGTAGAGTAATTGATAGACATTAGTGAGTTACCGTTTCTGCTATTCAATTATATTGTATTATTCAAATAATCAATGATATCAGAAATATATTGTTCGAGCATCCTTCTGTCGACAGTCAACCAAGATTGGTATATTTCTGGGAAAAAGAGATGGAATAATCTAACTGGTAGAACATACAATATTCCATCTGACAGTGCATGACTTGTGTGCAGTAGGTATGAATTTCAATAGCAGCCTCCATGTGATAAATGCCATTAGATCCTAATATTTGGAATTATTCTGATCAGCAGGTAATGGATGAATATTGGCTGCGGGATTCCAACTCTTTACTATTCTTCTAGGTCAGAGGTATGACAAGAAGAACTAAGTCATCATTTAATTGTTTATCCAATCAATAAAGCTGTTCATTAATTTGTCACTCTAATACGGTCTATTGGTAAACAAGAGAGAGTTCTAGGTAAATATCTTTGACGTTTCGCTCCTCGCATATACTCTCTCCCACCTCTCTGTCTCTGTCGTCTATCTGTCTGTCTTTTTTTCTCCCATTTTCTCTTTCTTTTTCCTCTCTCTCTCGTCGTGAACATTTCTCTAAATTATCTGTACAAAATTTGAGATGCAAATAACAGTGGTATCTCTACACATACTTATACAAACTCAAACATGTACGTTTAGATGTTAATATAATATGCGTCTGTGTGTGTGTGTGTGTGTGTGTGTGTGTGTGTGTGTGTGT
>NC_068983.1:20474861-20476746 GCF_001194135.2 Octopus bimaculoides
ATATATATATATATATATATATATATATATATATATATATATATATACATATGTGTATATGTGTGTGTATCTCTCTGTGTCCTCACACACCGCTTGGCAACCGGTATTGGTTTGTTTACGCCCTGCAACCATGTGGCTCCGGAATAAGATATCGATAAAATAAGTACCAGACTTTAAGTAATGTACTGGTTTGGATTTGTTCCGACTAAACTTTTTCAAAGCGGTTCTACAGCATGGCTGCAGTCCAATGACTGAAGCAAGTACAAAATAAATGATAAAAAGAGGAGACATTTTTACTTATGGTATTAAACGTTGTGATGCTTGATAAGGTTTTAGCTGCTATACCCTGCAGGTCAAACGTTTGGCCGTAAGTGACTCTGCATGCAATTAAGAAACAGGATTACTTAGGAAGATTATGAAAATCACGAAATCTACTTTCTTAAACACAGGATTCATTCTGAGTTGATTTTTATGCTATTTATTCAATTCACCTAAACTTTAGTATTCAAAATATCCTGTGCTATTAAATTATCTGTTGAAATAAAATTCGCGACATACTAAGTGCTTTAGTATAATTCTCTCCGTTCTTTATTTTATCGCTTCATCCTTCCTATAACAGTAATAGACTATCGCGAAATCTCTCACCTTTAATCTTTTCTGGTAAGACATTCCGATGTTTATATATTCAAAACAAGCCATGACGTAGCTTCTTCAGTTTGCTTAGGATCCAGAATTAATGTTTGGTCAATCAAGTTTACGATCACTATTTCGTTGCAAACATTTAAATTAAAATACATCCTTCGTCGAAGCATGATCGAAAGCAGGATCCTGCTTTTTCTTCATAGACTATGCAGTCATTGTATTTATGTAAGACAAATATATTTTATTAAATTTCCATAAAGTATATCAATTTGGGTTAAGTGAAAAGTCAACATCAATCATCGTTAACACTTTATATATATATATATATTATGCGATAGCTTGTAGATATAACAGGGCAGCAGACACAATGCTTTATCACATTAAATCATGCCATCTAAATACTTCAATTAAATCTGCGAGTATTGATATAGAGGGAAAATGACAGCCTATAAAGCATTGGGAGTAATTTCTCATAGATCACAAAATCCCATAAAGTACAGACATTCAGCAATGTATTTGAGTATTACAATTTATTCTACGTCGCCTCAGTTCACTGGGCTATTAGAATTATCTGGAAAGATTATCTGTGATATTTCCGTGTCTCATCGGCTTCTGGAATGGAAATGGAGTTGAGATTTTAAATCTCTAGAGCTCTCTTAGTTCTATGTTGTTGGTACTCCGTCGCTTACGACGTCGAGGGTTCAAGTTCATCCTATCAACGGAACAGCCTGCTCGTGAATTTAACGTGCAAGTGGCTGAACACTCCACAGACAACGTGCACCCTTAACGTAGTTCTCGAGGATATTCAGCGTAACACAGTGTGACAAGGCTGACCCTTTGAATTACAGGCACAATCGAAACAGTAAGTAAGAATGAGAGAAAGTTGTGGTGAAAGAGTATAGTAGGGTTCGCCACCACCCGCTGCCGGAGCCTCGTGGGGCTTTAGGTGTTTTCGCTCAATAAACACTCACAACGCCCAGTCTGGGAACCGAAATCGCGATCCTACGACCGCGAGACCGCTGCCCTAACAACTGGGCCATTGTGATCTAAGGTAGAGACCTTAGATCTATACACCTCTTACTACTAAATTCTTTACCGTTGTAGATCAGTTGTTCAGTTATGAGTTCAGATCTCACTCGGGTTGAATTGATTTAAAAAGATATATTTATTATAACGTTACCACTATTTTTAGTTAATCGAACCACTCTATGAAGTTATTATGAGTATTATTAAAATCGCCATC
>NC_068983.1:20477602-20478167 GCF_001194135.2 Octopus bimaculoides
CACACACACACACACACACACACACACACTCACATACCCCCCTTTTACATACACACACATAAACTCACACAGAGTTGAAACGCTGTTTGATTTTTCTTTTCAGCGTTCAATGTTAACCATCCCATTTCCATTGCACGTGCACGCACACACACAGAAACACATACACACACATACACGCACACACTCACATTCACATAGCCCCCTTTTACATACACACATATATTCACACAGAGTTGAAAAGCTGATTTATTTTTTTCAGCGTACAATTTTCATCATCCCACTACCAAGTCTGACATCACCCAATCCTTCCTTATTCATCTATGACCCTTTCCTTTCTCATTCATAAACACAAGAGTATTACTATAGCAGATTATCTCGGTAACAATGGGAGCTATGAAAAAAATACAAGGCCCAGTAAAACCACCGGATCATTCTACATATCTGGGTAATTTTTCGCGCAGTTCCATCTAGCCATTTGACCATAAATCCCAACAAAAGAAAATGTACAGGAAAGAATCGCCCATTTCAAATTTATGTGTGTGTGTGTGTGTGTGTGTGTGTGTGT
>NC_068983.1:20478177-20480726 GCF_001194135.2 Octopus bimaculoides
TCAAATTTATGTGTGTGTGTGTGTGTGTGTGTGTGTGTGTGTGTGTGTGTGTGTGTGTGTGTGTGTGTGTGTTTTATTTTTAAATATACCATATCCATGCGAGATGTTTTATCACGACGAAATTCGCGGTAACGTGCCTTTCAGCAGTGCATCTACATTCAGTATGATACATATATTGCTAATTTAATTTCACATGACTTTATTTGCATATATCGAACAATTATTATTAGTATTTATATCACGCATTGCTCTTTTTCTTTCTTTCTTTCTTTCTTTCTTTGTGAAGTATTTAATTTTTTAAATTTTAATTTAATTACAGAAACGCAATTTTTGACCATTGGATACCTTGAAAAATTAGAAGTGTAAAAGTTCCTACCCTGCCATTATTGAAGATGGATTTTAGGTATGTCAGATTGATTTTTCTTCATGTCAACATAATTATAAGGTCAGTAGTTTTGAGGGGAGGTGGTTATTCGATGCCATCAACACCTGCACTTAAACAATACTATATTTCATCGATTCTTGAGGAATTAAAGTATTGTTAACCTCTGCAAGATTTAAATTCAAAATTTTCAGATCTGTGAGAAATGCTGCCATATACTCTCATGCTCTGACGATTCTGCCAGTTCGCTATCATAAAAATGATAAAGTTTTAAAGTTTTGCATAAGTCTAGCAAATTTAGGGGAAGTGGGATAAGTCGATTGCCTCGCTTCCAGTGCTCAACCTTGAAAGTATAGGAGGCAACGTTAAACTTGGCGGGATTTGATCTTAGAGTATAAAGATCCGGGAGAGTTGCTGCTAAGCACTTTTTCTCCCCACGCTTTAACAATTCTGCCAGCTCAATAATGGTAATAGTAATAATATAAATTTCTGTTTAATTAGCGTTGTGGACTGTACTAAGACGAAGTACATATGAAAACAACGAATGCATAGAAATGCACAGGATATTTATAAAACCAGTACATGTTTTATAAATAGTAAAAGTGTGAGATCAGTAATAAGGATACATTAATAAATAGGTAGATAATAAATGGCAATAATAGTACAGGGCAAACGAGAACCAGAGCAAGATCGCCAATATGGGTTCTTAATCACGTAGCGTGAATCGGGGAATTTCACACGCAAACCTGAATTTTTCTGATATACGAAAGACCATTATCTTCGAGTTCTAAACAGCAACCTACATACTCACTGATAATTTGGGCTAATTTAGCAACATCAGTGTTACGACTCTCATCAGCCCTTCTGTACGATATTACTTCATAATTCACTGCATTGTCGTTCTTCCCCTATCACTCTCTCTCTCTCTCTCTCTCTCTCTTTTTTTCTCTCTCTCTCTCTCTCTCTCTCTCTCTCTCCTTCCTTCCTTCCCGAATGATAGTTCAAGAAGTTGAGGGTTAGTCTAAAGAGAAAAAGCACTATCCTCAGATATTTCAACTACTTCTACCGCCATAGCCACCAAACAAAGATGATAAACGTAGGCGTTTCGATGCTCTGAACGATGCAGTTGATTGACAGCCGAATCTATCGTGCACGTGATAATAGCTACAGTGGCATTAGAATGATAAAGAGTGATTACGATGATGAGACGAAAGAGGAGAAGGGAGGTTTCTATATTTTGAATGAAATTTAAATCGTTTTGACAACAATAATAGCAATTATATCATCGATCTGGCATGCGAATGATGCGCTCATAACATGAATGTACCGTTTACTGTTTTGATTATCGATGTGTTTTGGCTATTTATATTTTGAGTTCAACCCCGATGAAGTGAATTTTGCCTTTCGTTTCTCTTAGTTCGATGAAATGAAATAGCAGTCACGTATTAAGTCCTTCTGATCGATTACCTTTCATTCAAATTACTGGATTTGTCCCTATATTAGAAAATAGTTGCAAACGAACCGTTTATTGTTTATTTAACACCTCTACCCTAGTAATAGTGTGTGGCTCAAAACGATATATTATCTCGCGGTATTTGATTACGTTCCACTAATGTTTTGAGTCCAAATCGCTGAACGGATGACATTATAATTCGTACAAACATCCAATGAGCACTAATGATATGCCAAAATCAATTCAAATGACTATCTCAGCGTGCAACAGTCGGTTATATACAACCGGTTGAGTGTCGGACAAAATTCCATGTGGCATGCACAGTTAGGTTGTTTGACGCGGAACGTCCCAATTTAGCCAATGCTATTTTATCGTTCTGAGGCCGCCATAAGTAAATTTCAGTTAAATACTAGAAATATAAATCAACTACAGTTGGATCCACCAACTCATGTTAGAAATCATTCAGAACCGTTAGACCGCTGAACAAAATGCCTTGCTGTATTTGTTCCGGTACTTTGCGAATGCGAATCCTGCTGAGACCAGCTTTGCCTTTCATCTTTGAAGCGACGATCAACTGTCGACAGGGCTCAACTTAATTAATTAACACTTCCTCACAGCTTCTGGCATGGTAATTACGTTTCAAATCATCACCGTCATCATCATCATCATCATCATCATCATCATCATCTATATGTGTATATATATACATACATA
>NC_068983.1:20480736-20486840 GCF_001194135.2 Octopus bimaculoides
ATATATATATATATGTATATATATATATGAATGAATGCATATGTATACGTGTATGATATATACATATGTTTGTCATGATATTGAATTCTGTATAATTTATATAAACATATACTGGTTCAAGCAACAAACTATAAAATTCGCGTGTGCTAATTAAATCATTATTTCGTACCTTCATCTTTATACATCTTCAAAAACCATCATGATCGTTGTTCTATATAGATACATTCATAATTATATTTTCATTCTAACTATTCTGAAATGGCAATATAATTTTTCATATAAAACGTATTGAAATATTTTAAGAACATCGATAATTAATATAAGGGATACATTTATATTTCACTAACACAAACTAAACCAACAAAACTGTTTGAAAGTATTAATTCCGTGACTTAATTCCAACTCGAGCATATGTACATATGTATTTAACACATGTGATGATAAGTAGAAGCTTTAAAGTTAGGAACGTTTTGTTTTTACTAAAAGAATATAAATAAAAGTATCAATATTGAGTCATCCCATGAATAATGCGTATTTTTCTATTGCACGAACTTAAAGTCAGAGAGGGACCTGCAACAACTTGCTATAAAAGCAGGTAGTAATTTAACCTTGTACTTATTCTTAGTGCAAGTTTTGAAGAGCGCAGTTCGATTTTAACAGCTATTTTTGCAAAGCTAGAGTGACAAAGTAGCGTATTCAGCATATTTTGCTTTATGAGTTCACCTGATTATCATTTATTCTGTGGTCTTCAAAATCATTTGGACGGAAAAAATATTAATTCTGTAGACAAGTTGGAACAGTACTACAGGAATAGTTTTCGTCAGGGACAAATCAATTTTAGAAGAGAGGCCTTGCAAGTTTACCAGAGATGGAAGAGCATTGTAGAAAATGAAGGAGAGTATATTTTAAATTAAAAGAAGGACTTTGTTTAGCTTAATTTTGAAAAATAAAAGAAGTACAGAAAATCTGCATTTTTATCGGATGACCCAAAATATGAGAATCACATTCTGTTAAGTTTTTGCATTAGAGTTAGTAGTTCTTAATTTTAATTCTGTTAATTGCATAATTGTATTTTGTTAAATCAAAAATAATTCTCGAATCACCTTTTCATTAACCTTAAAGTTGTCAGGTTTAGTGGATCGATTAAACGCACTGTAAATATTCTGTTTGTTTTCCATTTCCTGAACTGCGATAATTCTTGACTGTTTACTTAACTAATACTTAAAGAATATGCTAATATTGTTTACACTGAAGAACTATAATGAAATGTTAGCGATAATAATTAGGCGGTTCCAAAGCATTTAGTTATTTATTCAGTGAATGAACTGATTCCTGAAGGCGTGTGATTTATAAATAACGGTGTTGGGCTAGCAATCATTAAATTTTGCGTTCGATTCCTGAACATGGTGGTCGATTGTGTCTTTGAGTAAGGCTCTTCGTTTCACATTGTTCTAGTCAACTTCGTGGATAACGGGTACCAACGGCAACTGGTGTGCGAACCTTAGACATACTAGTGTCTCGTTGAGGACCAAGCATTCAGTCCCAGTCACGTACCCTCTACGGAAATCGAGATAAGCTTCGGTTTCGCTCAGCCTGCAGGCCCGAGACACACTTCACACACACACATATATATGCGTGTGTGCGCGTGCGCGTACGTGTGTGCGCGTGCGCGTGTGTGCGTGTGCGCGCGTGTCAATGCGTGTGTGCATGTATGTGTGTGCATGTTTGTGTGCATGCATGTGTGTGCATGCGTACGTGTGTGTATGTGTGTGTATGTGTGTGCATGTATGTGTGTGCGTGTTTGTGTGCTTGCTTGTGTGTATGTATGTGTACTTTTGAGCGTGCATCATTGATGAGATTAAGGAAGGTCGAAATCACGTGATCTGGTTGTGTTGGCGCTGATACTACCTCTGTCACTAATACATATTTCTGAAATGTTAATTTCGCGAAGAGGTGAGACTGTCTAATGGACTTTGTTGTTATAAGGTCTACTTTACCACTTCATGTATCTAGTTGGATGTCACTGTACAGCATTTTTTGGCAAATGCCTTTTAACATAGGCTTCCGTCTATAAAACCCATGTTAGGTACATTCGTTAGAAAGACCGCCAAAGATACCACTTTGGTTATCTGGGATATTCAATTAATACCTGACTTGGTTTAACACTAACACCATTAAACTTATCGCTGCCCTTATCCGATTTTACTACGCTGCAAGCATTTAGGCCAAGTCTCTCGTCTCGTTTTTCCTAGCTCAAGTGCTAGAGTCTCTGGAAAATCACAGGCTTTTCGCTTGCCTTCATTGACAATCACAATGAAACAAATTGTTTTACACCACTTCATTTCGTTTCTTATATATTAAAAAACAACAACAGAAAACGAACACTTTCCATTCTTTTCTTACACAAATATTTAATATTTTTCACTTATCAAAAAGAAATGAATATGATTTGTTATTAAAACAGCTACAAAGAATCTAGAACAACGAACTGAATTTCATTCCGAGTGCAAATTTTACAGGGCTGCACTTTGTCGCTATTATCTCAGGTGTAACAGATTGCAGCAGATGAAAAAAAATAAATTGTATTGTTCCAAATAAAATAAAGGCAATATTTGATAGTTGTTGTTGGTTAGCTCTAGACAAACTGTAGCTGAGCAGACATACAGATGACAGCCTTTTAAGAACTGGCTAGCCTTATCATTTATAGGATAGGGTATCGAGAATCGTAATCTACGTGGCTTTTTTTTTTTTTTTTTTTGTCTTAAACAATATAGGGCAATTTAAGTAAGATGTAGTTGCTATTTCCAGAAATACGCGGAAACCCGTGGAAGCACAATTGTTGGCTCAGAATGTGATATTACTGTTTGGTTGGTAGGCTGGTATTGATTCTCTGTAGAGGTTAATTAGATTCAGTTATATAGCTGCTCTCTTGCATCACTAATGCCATAAAGAAAATTTATGAATATCCTACTAAGCTCATTTTCCTCGTCTATAAATTTTGTCTTTGTGCTTATGTAACAAAGAAATATTCTGACAATAGAGAATGTTCTAGGATTGATTTATCCTTTTATTGAACGACTATGTGAACGGGTTCTATTTCCTGTTACATCATCAGTGCACAAGAAAAAAGGGATGAACGTCACAGCTTCTCTCATACTCATTTCCTCAACCTTGAAATCTTTGAATGCATGCTTTTGTGTTAAACAATCACTCACTTATGGTTTAGACATTAGCGAAATTATTAGTCTTTATATATTTTTGCTGGAATTTTGGAATTGCTTATTGCTCGCAACTTTACATGAAAGCACCACAGGTAGTCTGTTCATACAACATCTGAAAAACATTTAAATTCAAACCAGACTTGGAAGCAATCATCATTATAACAGTGGGAAAGCATGTAATCAATCACTGTGCATTTTCTGATTATACACCAGTGAAAATTTTTCTTTTTTTTTGTTGCTTCTGTTAGATATAAATATGAAATATAGACACGTATTGTAATATAAAAATACCGTCAGACAAGTCAGCGGCAAATAACAACATACGTAACACATTCACATAAATTCAGAAATAACATAATAGCATATATGCATACACACTTACTTACACACACACACACACACACACACACACACACGTGTGTACACATGCTTGATTGTCAGTATTATTGCGAATATCTGTATGCCTTTCTGTACGTGTGTATAATTTAAAGACGTAGCCATGACTGCATGGTTATAAAGTTTGCTTGGATCTACGTGATTTCAGCTACTAGTTCAATCCCACTGTGCGGCATCTGAGAAATTTGGTAAGCGTTTTCTGTTATAGACTTGAGAGTGGATTTGGTTGAGAAATATACATATGTTGAACCATTAATCCCAACACATTTTTTTTCTTTCCCTCTTTCTCGTCCTCTCACCATTTTTTCCCCGCTTTCAATGCTTTCTGTGGAAGAGTGTAGGCTTGAAACGTCAAAGACTTTTCCATTCTTCCAGAGCGCCAAACTAATACACCCGCTCTTCGTTTTCTATACATTTGAACTATATATATATATATATATATATATATATATAAATACACACACACACACACACAACGTGACCTGCTGATCACCAGCATCGGTCAAATCGGGTATCATCAGCTGATATACATAAATTCATATTTGTATATGTGAATCTGTCTGTCTGTCTGTCTATCTATTAATCTATCAATACACACACAGACACACGTGTGTGTTGTGTATTTACATGTATATATATGTGTATGTATGTATGCATGTCTATCTATCTATCTATCTATCTATCTATCTATCTATCTATCTATGCATGCCATATATTGTTGCTTCCTTGAGAGAATGTATGCATGTGAATGTGTGTCTGTGTGGGTGTGTGGTAATTCTTTTTTTGTTTCTGTTAAAATGAATTTCTTTAATATGACTCTAGGTTAAAACACGTGTAGAACATTTCCTGTCTGCGACGCTGGTACGTTGTTACTACGGGTCACATAAGAGACTGCAAAGATATGCTTCGTTACGTTTGTTCTATCTATTACTGGCAGGAATGCTTCGTACACATTTCTTCCATATTTACAAAGAATGAAATTCTATTCAAGCGTTGGGGGTGTAAATCACACAAGGCTCCTCTCTTTACACGTGTAAACTCTCTTCTCATCACTCCCGTCTTTATCTCTAACAGGTTCTGTTCGACTTGTCACATCTTTTTGTAGTTATAGTACGCATTAATTTAGTTTTAACCTGTTCTATGTACATGTCCATGTATCATTTCGTTAGAAATTTAGCTCTATGGAAAATATGATAACTGAGCGACTAATACTAGCTATTTTCGTCTGCGGTGTGAAGGCATAAACTCATGTGTTCGAATCATGTGCGGAATGGCAAGGCTTGTCCTTGAGCAAGACACTTCATATCACTTTCACGATCCTATCATATTCTTTTTCAGTCATCTGACTTCGGCCATGCTGGATCACCAACTTAAAGGATTTTAGCCGAAGAAATCGACCGCAGGACTTGTTCTGTGTAGACTTAGTACTTATTCTATCGGTTTCTTTTGCCTAAAACACTAAAATCGGTTTTCAAGCGACGGTGGGGGAGAAACTCACACACTCATACGCGCACACTCTCTCTCTCTCTGTCACACACACACACACACACACACACACACACACACACACACACACACACACACACACACACACACACACACACACACACACACACACACACACACACACACACACACACACACACGACAGGGTTCTTTCAGTTTCCGTGTACCAAATCCATTCAGAAGGCTTTAATCGGCCGAGGCTACAGTAGAAGACACTTTCCCAAGGTGTCACGCAGTAGGACTGATCCTGAAACCATGTAATTGGGAAGCGAGCTTCTTACCACACGGATACGCCTGCACACTTCCCCTGTTTGCTATTTCTAACCCCAAAACACGTTAATGCAATATCGTACAGACAAATAGAACTCATTAACATTATACGCTATTGCCTTTCGTGCAATATACGAGTAATATATATCTGGAATACTCAAAATGTTTGTTTTTCTAGCTTGTCCTTTTAAAATAGTGAGAAGAATGTTATTTTTACCATTGGAATTAGTATTGATATTATCGTTTTTCATTCAGTTTCATGTAGCCTGTTTCACTATGAAGTACATGTTCATGTTTCATGTTCTTGTAGTTTGTGCTGCATTCTGTTTCGTTGTTGCTGTTGTTGTTGTTGCTCTTAAGGCTGTTAGCTCGCAGAATCATTAGCACGCCGGGTAAAATGCTTAGCGGTATTTCGTCCGTCGCTGCGTTCTGAGCTCAGATTCTGCCGAGGTCGACTTTGCCTTTCGTTCTTTCGTATTCGATAAAATAAGTAGCATTTGAACACCGGTGTCGATGTAATCGATTCATCCCTTTCCTAAAAATAGCTACCATTGTTGCAAAATTTGAAACCATTATTATTATTATTATTATTATTATTATTATTATTATTATTATTATTATTAGTGGTTTTTATTAAATGTGTGTTTGTCGCGTATACGCCTCGCGGTATGGCTCCGAGGAAATTTAGATAATTAACTCGTTCTACTGGAT
>NC_068983.1:20487290-20499790 GCF_001194135.2 Octopus bimaculoides
GAGAGAGAGAGAGAGAGAGAGAGTGATACCTCACAGTACAAGTTTAATTCGTTCCGTGACCGAGCTCTTCTTACGATTTACTCGTTTTACAAATCAATTTTCCCCATTGAAATTAACTAAAATATAATTAATACGTTCCAGCCCCGCAAAACCACTAAAAATTATTTTTTTATGGGTTTTAAAACATAAGATTTGTAGTTATAAGTAAAAGGACAATTATAAAAAAGAGAATGCAAAAGAAATATGTAAATTGGTTTTATTAAGTGAATTACCTTAATGATGGGACGATTTGCGTGCTCGTACTGTGGATTTCCGCTCGTATTTCAAGACAAAAATACACACGAGTCTCGGCTCGTACAGAAAATTACACGTACAGTGGTGCACTCGCACTGCGAGGTTCTACTGTACTAGCGATAAAAACGATAACGGAACTTGTGTTATATTAACCCTTTGATTGTCGAAAGCATTTTCAAAAGTTTGTCCTAAACGTTCATGTTTGTCTTCAAATTTAGCCCTTGTTTCATACGTTCCGAGTAATATAAAGAGTTCCTTTTATATGTTCCAAATTATAAATTACTCTGATGGTTGAATAGAAAATGCGAATCTGTATAACATTTGCGGCATAGATGCCAGGGGAATGTTTTGTGTCACGAGACTAATTCCGTCCTTGTAAATTTGCTCGTCTCGAGCTAAAATTTGAAGGCATTAAAGACGACGAACTGGTAGAAATTCCACCACGCCGGACAAACAGCTTATAGGAATTTCTTCCAGTTTTATGTCCTGATTTCAAATTACGCAGAGTTTAACTTTGCCTTTCATTTTTTTCGGGGTCGATAAAATGAGTACCACTTGATCACTGAGGTCGATGTAACTGGCTTCTCGATATAATTACTGGCCTTGAGCCAAATTTAGAAGGATTCATTAAATCTATAAGTAAATATATTCAGTAAAGTAACGATTGTTACTATCGATATTTTTATTATTATCATTATGGATGGGGAAAGGCTTCACTTGTCTTTCATGGCGCATATATGAATAACCTGTGTTTGTTTGAGTCTGTGTAGGAATGTTCTCTCTTTTGGGGAAGATGTTTGGGCTGCAACTAATTAGCAACATTTTATACTTTTTCTTAGACGTTATTGTTTTCTTATTGATATCTTATGTCCACTGAAATTGCATGTATTGTATTTGAAGGTGATTGTGTATAATGTGTTCTGCGTCAGTCACACTTGTTGTTGCGTTGTTGTTGGCACTCCGTCGCTTACGACGTCGAGGGTTCTAGTTGATCCGATCAACGGAACAGCCTGCTCGTGAAATTAACGTGCAAGTGGCTGAGCACTCCACAGACACGTGTACCCTTAACATAGTTCTCGGGGTGAGATTCAGCGTGACAAGGCTGGCCCTTTGAATTACAGGCACAACAGAAACAGGAAGTAAGAGTTAGATAAAGTTGTGGTGAAAGAGTACAGCAGGGTTCGTCACCATCCCCTGCCGAAGCCTCGTGGAACTTTAGGTGTTTTCGCTCAATAAACACTCACAACGCCTGGTCTGGGAATCGAAACCGCGATCCTATGACCACGAATCCGCTGCCCTAACCACTGGGCCATTGCGCCTCCACACTGCGTCAGTCGCACTATATTGTTGAGTTAAACGTAGAATGTAGGGTTCTGAAGGTTTCGTTAATATATTGACTTGAGTCAAATGTGTATCGTACTTAATGAGACTATACATTTGATTTGCGCATATTTTTGACCAATGGTCGATAAGACATCTTAAAATTTTGTTATCATTTCACTATATTTATATTATGATTTGCACCATATCCAAAATAATTTCTGTATAATCATAGCCGATATAAATGTTGGTTATTTGGTTGATTTGTTTCTTCAGTCACGCTTTACATCGTATAAAGAGGAGCATCAAGAGAGAGAGAGAGAGAGAGAGAGAGAGAGAGACAGAGAGAGAGACAGACAGACAGGCAGCGTTAGTATAAGAGTTGCAGGATGCCTACACATAAGTAAACTTGGTGGCAAACAATGAGTAAAACAACATTATACATGCACATATAGTAAAAAGTAAAAAAATCACAGACATGTAGGAGAAGTAGGGGGAGGAGGGCGAAGAGAGAGGGTAAATGACAGAAATTATGGGAGATAGTATACGAATGACAAATTTATTTTTATTTTAATTTATTTTTAGGTAATATATATTTTTCGTTTCAAAATTTAATATTAATTTCATCACTTTTCATAAGCACCAAGGAATTCGATAAAGGTTAAATTATAATTACTGTGTGTACACCATATTCTACGAAATTACACATGGTGGAAAAAGTATCCTTACAAATATTTTACAGTAAATAAAATTTATTGGTACTACTTTTACTGTCATATTCCTCATCTTGCTTATTTTGATTTCAAGTTACTTGTGCCCCAGATAGTTTTTCTACACTCTTTGCAAATGTTGCTTCTTTCGAAAGTGCTTCATATGTGAGAATTTGATTTAATTCTGTCAGTTTGAATACGCTTCTTGAATATATAATTCTCAGCCTTTTGGCTAAAACCAAAGCGAGAAGACCTAATATTTGGAAATAAGGGCCTTATATATTTTTAATGGCATTGTCTGCATAAGTGTGATAGATTGGCAACTGCCTCATACAATATGCTCTGTGGACGTCTTCAGTGTCTTCAGTTTAAATCCTGCCGTGGTCAACGTTGCATTTCAATTCATATTAAAATGTTTTGGGCGATAGTTGATTGCAACAAAAAGTCATTAGACTGTTGAGCAATATGATTTGCAGTATTTGTAATGTATTTCTATGTTGTCAGTTTATATCCCATGGAAATCAACTTTGCCTTTCCATGTTCTAGGATTGATATATTGCATATATAGCATAACTTGTAAAATGCGTCCGTCTTTTATCAAGATTTAAGTTTGGTCAGAGTGCCAGTCTCATTCAAGAGGGCGCTGGTCTTCTTGTTCTAGGTGTAGCGCATCTCTCATTGACTTATATAAAAATATTTAGTTGACAGCCAAAGCTGAGATAGGGCAAGATTAGTTGGTAACTAACACAGAGATAATTCAAAGTAGAAGCAATGCGAAAGATCATTTGGGATCATGTAATTAACTAACCACCTCTCCTCTTAATACATAATTACACAAACCCATACACATAGACGCACTCAATCACGCACACACTAGAGGACAGAGGTACACCCACAAATACACACACACACACACAGACATAAACAAACACACGAATATGCAGAATACATACGTACACACACGCATGCATACATACACACACATACACACACACATACATCCATACATACATATATGCATACACAAGTACACCTATACACTGGTGCACACACATGCGCAGAAGCAGACAAAAGGAGCGCATCTCTAATAACGAATAGTCAACATCCATTTACAAGGTTGCAAAAGCAGCGAAAATTTCGGAAGAAAAAAAAAGAAATAATAAATGAGTGGAAATTGAATCGGTGAGCGTGTTACATATTAAAGCATTAAGGCAGTATGACTCTCCCCAGACACAACAAAATTATGTTGAGTGCTTAGTCTCTACATCACGTTAGTCTCTATTCTACTTCATTTAGTTTCGATGCAGCATTCCATTTAAGCTTTTAGTCCACAGCTTTTGCGCTTTTGTTATTTTTTCCTGTCGTGTTATTATCTTTTCCTATCCAGTCTAGTCTTTCTCTTTTGCTTTTTGTACCTTTTATTCTGGCATGGCTTTGTTACATTTTGTGTTTATCTATATCTTAATGTACTTAGCTTATAATTTGTAACGTATCTTAGCTTTACATAGAGATAAATATTCCGCCCATTGTTTTCCATTATTCCTTTTATTATATTAACCAATTTTCCTTTATTCTCCTCTGAAATCTTTTAGAAATCCATTTCTTTCAGTTTGCGTGTTAGATATATTCTATGTGTATCAGCTTCGGAATGACACACTTAGAATGCAGTTAGCAGCTTTCTCATTCTCTTATCTGAGTTCTTTAGTTTTTAATACGCTGAAGATTTAGCGTAAGACTAAAATTAATAGCGTATATATTTTTATTATCTTTCTTCTGGCTCAGTCCTTTAAGATTTGTCTGACTGATACTAAGCTGTTAATGTGAAAGAAACCATAGAATTTCATACTAAATACTTTTCCTTATTTAGTTACTTCCCTTTAACGTTATGATTTTAAATCTTAGCAAATAGTCATTGACATACATCTTGTCAATTTTCATGTTAACAAGTACCAGTGAAAGACTGATATCATTTAATTCAAGTATGACGCGCTTACAAAATGGTAATGTGAGAAATCTTCCATGTAGTCTTCTAATATTTCCTTCTCTTCGGTACATTGTTTGTGAATTACCATCCACTCCTAACTAATTTTATGACTCTCACTGTTTCAATAACCTAATTTCGGTGCCAAGATCTAAGTGAAATATATGTTTTATATTTCTTGTTTTTCATGAAACCCAGGCTTGCCTTAATTATGTAGACATTCTGGCTTGGATCATTCCATTCCTTCTTTTTATATTCTTTCTCATAAACTTCATTTAATACTACATTATCCGACTTGACCTTTCTTTACTTTTTTTCATTTTTTTTCTTCTTATTTTTTATTTTATTTTATTTTCAGAAGTTACTCTAACACTTTTATCAAATCTCTTACCAATTTTAATATCTTTGTTGTGTGCACTGAGGAAATACTCCAGCTGTGTGTTATGTCTGGTTCCTAGATTTTTCCTTTAAATCATCCGTATAATGAAGATAGTTTATATATTTTTTGCATTTATACCTAAATGTGGTTTGACTCAGGATATCTTAGTT
This sequence comes from Octopus bimaculoides, assembly GCF_001194135.2. Taxonomy (NCBI): domain Eukaryota; kingdom Metazoa; phylum Mollusca; class Cephalopoda; order Octopoda; family Octopodidae; genus Octopus; species Octopus bimaculoides. Next base: position 20,492,145 of record NC_068983.1, read on the forward strand.
AAATCCTTGTTTGACAAAAGACAGACGCTCCCTGGGAAGTTCAGCTTTTTTTATGGAGACAGAGCTGATTTCTTCTATCTTGTCTTTATCTTGTAATATAATTAATGTTTTCTATGTCACGTTTGCTACACATTTTAAGTATGTTGCTTCTACTTTTTTCTTTTATTTTTTAAATACTCCCCATGAAGTATCCAAGAACGTTATTTGACACTGAAACTTTTTTCTGTAATTGTGTAATGCCATACGTAGGTATTTTATACTTATTTTATCCTGTCTTCAATAACATTTCCTATTAACAGTAGTTGTTATTTACATCCATACATTTCCTTCAGTCGTATTTAATGCTTGTCTAACAAGACATCACCTTTCAGATGAAACTTCTAATGAGGTTCCTCACTTATGTATATGTAGGTGTGTGCGAGTGCGCGTGTGTTATAGTTTTATGTAATGCCAGCAAACATATTATAGATCGATAACTTTTATTTGCTGTAGCTAAAAGTCGGGGTGTTTGACGATGAGGTGCTTTTCACTAATTTCATGTAAGGATGCTGGTATTGGTTCACGTGTACTGAATTAAATATCTTAATTAGAAATTAGAGAAGTTATCGATTCCTCAAGCCTTTCACTTCCTAGTGTTCTTCATTGAGTTTGTAAGTGTTTCGATTGTTATACTGTTTTATTCCTGCGGTATTATTGCAGCATTATGGCACTGTTGTATGCATGAACGTTACAGGTGCTCGTTTCAGATTGAGATTTCATTTCATGTCCACTACGTGATATCTTCGTCAAGTATTGTTTACAACGGTCTTCTAACTGAAATCTGGTTAAGACAGAATCTGTGTAGAAGGTCGTCAAATAGAATCTGTAGCTTTAGTGATTTGGTAATTCCGTGATCGAACAAATGAAATACTCATTCACAAAATTGACTGAGGTTCTGTTTACCCTAAATTATTGTTTTCATTTGTGTAATTTGTGTTGCATCCCTTACCAGTAGAAGAGACTATAGATATTTGTATCACGGTTTCGTTTAGAGTTTTGTTTGGGTTTGCGTGTTTTACCGTAGTGATAGTATTCTATCATATGTTTGCATTACTTAGTAATGCTGTTGTCTGTACTTTGTGCATATTTGTATGTTCTGAGGCGTTATTTGTATCATCATTAATAATCTCTAGGTTACATATTATTATAGTTATTGTTTCTTTTTTCACTTTCCGTATGCTGTTTAACTGTGCTTTCGTAACTTATATTTGTATATATTTTCCATATCATTAGAAATCCATTAACAGGAGATTGGAATATTGTTAGAAGTCGAGCTAAATGCTTTGTACCCTTCTTAACATTCTGAGCTCGACTCCTACCAAGGTCAATTTAGACTTGCTTCTTTCTGGTGTCGATAAAATGAAATACCAGTCAAATACTGTGGACGATTTAATCGTCAAAATTCTGCCCATAAATTTCTGATTTTGAATACTATTACTCCTTGACTTGTTTCAATCATTTGACTGCGGCCATGCCGGAGCACCGCCTTTAGTCGAGAACATCGACCTGAGGAGTTATTCTTTGTAAGCCTAGCAATTATTCTATCGGTCTCTTTTGCCGAACCGCTAAGTTACGGGAACATAAACACACCAGCTTCAGTTGTCAAGCGATAGTTGGTGGGTGGGGGGGAGAAACACAGACACACAAACACACACACACATTCATACACATATACATATATACGACGGGCTTCTTTCAGTTTCCGTCTACCAAATTCACTCACAAGGGCTTTAGTCGTCCCGAGGCTATTGTAGAAGACACTTGCCCAAGGTGCCACGCAGTGGGACTGAACCCGGAACCATGTGGTTGGTAAGCAAGCTACGTACCACACAGCCACTCCTGCGCCCATAGATTGTTAGTGTTTTCCTTTTTATCACGCTTATTTCAGCTTTTAGATTTTTGTACTTTGATGCTTTCTTGAGCACACCCCGGCGAATTTTTATGAGAATGCATCGAAATGGTTATCAGAGAGTAGATATTTTCTCCAGTTATGAACAAATATATCCGTATGTAAAGCCTTCATCAATTTGTCAATTTCCAGAAGTATGTCCCAGATTATTGTTTGCACGTCGAAGAAGGCATAATGCCCACATTGTCCAGTATACTCGATTACGCTTATATTGATACCGGCTCGTTGAAGTCTGGATATAACGTGACAAGGTCTACACAGTCAGAAATAATATGATCTGTTTTCTCTTTGTTCTGATTGCATAGTCTGCACTTGATGCTAAACGCTATTTCCAGTATTATATTTTATTGTTATTTCTGACGAACTATTGACACTACAAACGTAAAAACGAACTTTGCCATTTCCACTCTTGATTCGGTGATCATGAACTTTCACTATCGCTTACTACTCTGCTGCATAATACAAGATACTGGTTATAAAGTGTTTTTTCTCACAGGTTTTCTTTCAGAATACTTTGGAATTCTGTTTTGACTCATTTTATTTAGTCTGTTTAGACTATAGTTTCTACTTTATTGTTTACGCTTTCTTCTCGTTTGTTCATACCCGCTGTCTTATTACATTTAAATAGATTTCTTTGGTTTCATTTGTTTCGAGTCCTACAATACTTGTCTATTTGCGTCAGGCCCCGCCCGCACTTACTGCTGGATATGTATGTATGTATGTATGTATGTATGTTTGTATGCGTACATGTGTGTATGTATGTATGCGTGTGTGTACGTTAGCATAATGCACGTATCTGAGTATATGTGTGTTCGGAGTTGGTACTGCGGACCACTGTTTCTTGCTTTATTCAGCTCATATAGCTTCCATTTTATCACGTTGACGATGAAGTCTAAAATACACCTAATAGCTTCTATAATGTGTGTGTGCGTGTGTGCGTGTGTGTTTGTGTGTACAATGTTAATTATTCAGTGAGTACACTGAAGTACAAAGTCAATTATTCAGTGAGTACACTGAAGTACAAAGTCAATTATTCAGTGATAGATTCCTCTGATTCGTGCAAGTACAAAGTATTGTCGATGTTTCAGATACCCTTCATGAAACGCATCCGAAAGATCACAGACTTATTCTACATGTTTGCAAAATTTTTAGTAATCTACTATTGAAGCATTAACTGTTTACACAGCGTGCTTGCATACGCACGCATGCATGCGGGCACATATATAGGAAAGACAGACAGAAAGAGGGAAGTGAGTGAGAGAGAGAGAGAGAATTTCGTTTTGTATTAGATGTATGAAAGAAAGGGAAATGTTAAAATTCTTCTGAACTGAAGCATATGGTGAGAGAAAGAAAGTAGGAGGGAGAAAGTGAAAGTGAAAGTGAGAGGGAGAAAGTGAAAGAGAGAGAGAGAGAGAGAGAGAGAGTACGGTTAGTGAATGAAGGAATGAAAAAGAAAACAGCAATAAAAAATAAACAGAGGGAATATTTGCAGGAAAAAAAAAGGAAAAAGTGTTGATTATGCGGGGGGCAACTTCAAAAGAAACGAACAATAATTTCATAGAAAAATCAACAAGATGATATTGAAAATCAATAAAACACTTTTTCATACTGTTATAAAACAAATCTAAAACGTAATGCAATTTTTGTATGAGGAAGAAAAGCATCGATATTAAAATTGGAATGTATTTTCTTTAGAATGTTTGATTGAATAATTACAAGACTTTCCCTTATTTCTTCAAGAAATCGAGTCCTTTTATATATATATATATATATATATATATATATATTATGTATGCATACTGTGTGTGTGTGCATGTATGTATATATAGCAATGCATTTATATACATATATTTTTGTGATATTTTATTATTTCTGCATCACTTTGTATAGTCATTCATTGGTTTTGTTTTTATTTTAATGTTTACTTTTTATTATTGTATACTTGTTTCTTTTTTTTGTTTTTGTTTTGTCATGTATATTTTGATCCACCATTATTTTGTGATCTTTTAGTTGTATAAAGAGTCTATTAAAAATAGTAACGATTATTACAGTAGTATGAGTTTTCCGGACTATTAACCTCAGCTACTGCGTTTCATCTACGCTGATGTTTCGATCGGTCTAGTCTCCAAACGTCTTCGATTTCCTCTTGATACTGTTTCAGTTATTTTCTCATACGCTTCCGTATTTATAATGGCTATAACATTTCGTTTCTCTAACGATATAAATACAAATATAAGGTTATGACTATGTATGAAATATGTTTGGTATTCGATTAGGAGATACAGTGACGTAATAGTTAAAAAAAAAAGCGGATGTTTAATTCCAGTACATGAACTAGATAAGCATGCCATCGTGTAGATGACCAAAAGAAATTTCGATTTTTGCTCGTAAATAAATGAACATAAAGTTTAAAATATTTTATTATGAGGTTAGTGTGCGTTGTCTCATAACAGTTGCCTAGGAAACGTATAATGCGTGTGGCAAACGACATATAATGCATGTGACAAATGACAAAAGCTGTACATGAAAAGTGGTCTGCCGAATCACTCTTGTTATATCAACGCCAAAAAAACCCGTTTCAAATTTTGGTGTTAAACTGGTACTTATTTTATCGAGCTCGAAACGGTGAAAGCCAGAGTCGACCTCAACGAGATTTGAACTCAGAACGTAAACACGAACGAAATGCCGCGAAGCGTTTTGTTCGGCGTGCTAATGATTCTGCCAGCTCATCACCTTAACATCAAATATTGAAATATGTAATAACGAAGTAAACAAACTTAGCAAATCTAACGTGTTCAATCCTTAAAGAGAACCCGATACACTTCACTTTTGATATATATTTTAATATGGTGAATCATCTTTAATTTCTTCTATTTCAAGTAAAGATGTGTTTGACTACTTTTAGATTATATAAATTGTTATTGTTCTGTTCATACAGAACTATGAATTCCACGCATTCTGCGGAATGCAGACAAGGCGGTGAAGACGGAAACTTACTTTATTGTATTAATCATCAAAAAAAGAAGAAAACACCCCTTAAGACATAGGACGTTGAACAGCTAGTGGTTTAATGTATTTTCTATACCTTAAAACAAACAGAGCCGATAGTTTAGGAGAAACAAAAAAAAAAGAGATATAACTTTCCAGAATTTGTTATCTTAATTACTTTTGTTCAATTCCCGTCAGAATTGCAAGGAGAACATAATGTATTTAATAAACACCAGACTAATACTGGTGATTACTCCACCGATTAATGACAGAAATGTACACAAAAAATAGGGCATTTAATGTTGATAAGAAACTTTTATACCTGTCGATTTTTATTACGGAAATTCACCAGCTCCACAGACGTGTATTTATTTGCACATCGGCTGTATCAGCTTTGTCATCTGATTTTGATTCTCAGTCGTGGCTATTTTATTTCAGTTGCGTTGCCGATAAAACCAGAAAAGAAGCGAACGATACAATTTCCTGTTTTACCTTTCTAGAAGTGTTTCGTTATATGCTTAGGTGGGAAAACCGATATGAAACCTTTACATTGTGTCATCTTTGAGTTATGACCTCGAAGATATAGGTAGTTTCGAAAGCAAATATGCCTTTAAGAAATTGTATGGAAATAGCGATTGCTTAATAAGAATGGAAATCACAGATTTATGGTCGCCACAAATATGGCGACTTACATATTATTTGTTAAGACATTTTAAATCTATTCTTACAAACGACAATCTCATATACTCATTTACTAATAGGGTCGGATTTCGTTATCAACTAAATGACCACTTAGCATTGCGTGTATACCAATGATACTTCATGCCAATACTAAGTTGACGAATAAATTAGTACGGAGATTTTTATGGATAATGAAGGCTGAGTTCAGTGACGGTATAAGTAGAATAATTTTGTCTTTTACGCAATAGATGAAGTAGTTGCGAATCAGATTAATGTTTCTCATGAATTCACACAGGTATGTCTAAAGACATTTTGCACTTATTAAATGGTTTATATAATAATGCTTTTCGGTAAGCAGAAAGATTTATATCCAACTGTTAGTTTTGAAGTACACCACACACACACACACACACACACACACACACACACACACACACAGACACTCACTGACACATATGCCTGCGCATATAGGACATACAAAATATTCAGACGAGTGTTTAGAATACTAAGCATAATTGAATACAAGCACTATAAACATTTTACCTTCCCTACTTATTGAGAACATTAAAGGTAAAACATGTATTTTGTTTTGAATAAAACGTAAAGAAGCTCTGAAATGAATACTCTGTATTTCCAAGCGCTACCCTTCTAGGTGAGAGGGGAAAATGTTGAGCACTGATTACACTTTGAATATTTTAATCGAGGAAGCATCTATAGCGTTACTCAAACCATTAGAGATAGCATCTGAATACCTTAAATCACACCCTGTTCTGTTTTTCTTTTCTTTTGTTTTTTTCAAAGCTGAAGACATTGAACAATCTAGACCTAGACAATACTGCTGGAAATACATCTGACACCATCCATGGCTTAACCAGAGTTCACCTAGGGTTAAACAAGAAAAGCACAACAAGGAAAAAGTATTTAAACGAGAACTACATAAACATTATACGTTTCTGAACATTTGTCTATAAGCATTTGTATAAATTGTTAAAAGGTTCTAGTATGAATGAGCGCTAAAGCAATAGAAAACATGAATTTAGGTTTTGAATGAACTAAAAAGGAACTATATAAATACGCTGTAAAAGCTAATTACTACATTTCTCGTTGATTAAAAGAATAATGAAAGTAAAGTTATAAATTAAAAATAATGTGCGTAACATAAACTGTACATGGAAAGAAATTATACGGTTGAATGGAATAGAAATACTGATGAAAAAGTTATAGACAATACAAGCGATACTTTTAATAAATAAATCTTTATGGACAGTAACAAGAAGTCTGTTTTGCTTTTGTTATTTCTTTATTACGACTATTTTTGTTTGTTTTATAAACCAACATATAAGCACTAAATATTTATTTTCCAATATATCAAACACAAAAATCACCAAAGTTCTGTTGACTGAAATAATTAGGAAGACTAAACACATAATTTTCCATTGAATGAACACATTGAACGCACTTGACTGAACATAACTGAACAGGTTTACGATTTTGAAACCGCGTTACTTTTAGATTGTTGGGTTTTATTGTTTTCTTTCTTTTTTTTTTTTTTGGTATGTTTGTTTATTTGTTTTGTTAATGATTTGTGTGTTTTCTTCTCTATATTTAACCTAAGTTGTGTATGAAATTCAATTAATTCCAAATTGAAAGAGAACTTCGGCTTCCGTTGGATAAGTCAATCCAGATTCCCGTTGGTAAATCAATTAGTTTAAGACCACTTAGTAGCATATTGAAGCGGCATTTTATACAACAAATACCACACAAATACTATTGCCTTTGATAAAACGAATGTACGTACATACATCCAGCTGTCTCAATTTCTGTCACCGGTTTTAGCACCATTACCACCACCATCACAACCTCTACCACACCGCCACCACCATCATCATCACTACTACTACTACTACTACTACTACTACTACTACTACTACTACTACTACTACCACTGCTGCTGCTGCTGCTAGTGATGGTGGTCGCTGCCATATGTAGTTGTCAAAATGGTGAATTGTTTTCAAATACTACTTGCTAG
>NC_068983.1:20504790-20507686 GCF_001194135.2 Octopus bimaculoides
ATACTGCGCATCCGCAGCAACTTATACTGATCTATCTTGCCATAGCAAAGGCATCTAACTAATTACACTGCCTGTGAGAATTACCTGGTAAATCTTAATCGAACTCTAGATTTTAAGAAAAGGAACTTTACGCATCATTTAAAATGTTCTATAGATAGAGTGTACCTGAATACATTTCGAGATTATCGATACTGGAAGTAGTTTGATCATAGATTTTGTGATAATCTTTTCTTATCATTTACGACTCCTGTTTGAAGTCGTCTTGTCCATTGTTTTTGTTGTATAAGTTTTATAATGTAATAAAACATACTTGACAAAATCTATCCTAAACAGATTCCGTAATTATTAAACAAAGGATGACTTAAGAGAAATTTGCAAAGAAAATTTACTAAGTTAAAATGAAACTAAATTCTTTTATATGTTTGTTGTTTTGTTATCGTAAAAAACAACAACGTGAAACATCCCAGCTGATCCCCTCTCTTAACCGTATGATAGATTTACTGCTGTGAGTTAGGTTCTGAACCAGATGTGTTTTATCACAAAAAATACACAAGATAAACAAATAGACACACAAGCACAACCACAACGTACATGTTCATGTACAGTCTTTTGGAACGTTGTTTTAAAAACTAAACTTGTTATACCCAAGTACAATTCGATTCAAATATACACAACGTAGAGATATACGTACCTAATAACTGATCCAACGGTTCAATACCCGGAAGAAAAATAATTATCAGGCCTATATTCCAAATAATAATATATTGCAAATTAAATATCAGTTTGGGCATTTAATATAAAGATTCTAATTTCCAGACCTATGTTCCAAACTTTTGGCCACGTCTGTATATGCATAGATATAGATGTTTTCGATCTAGTTTGGATTCTTTGCCATCAAATTTGAATTCTTTGCAATTAAATGTGATGGCAACGAATTCAAATTTGATGGCAAAGAATCTAAACTAAATCGAAAACATCTATATATATCAAGCATACTAGAGGTAAATAATATGTGTATGAGCACATAAAACATATTAGAGTTAAATGGTCTGTATCTCTAACAATAACAGAGCAACTCTGCTTCTTTATTCCAACAATTATCAAATGCAATTACATTTATTGCATAACATATGATAATTAATAGACGAATAAAATAACAGTTTTTTGTTGTATTGTTGTATTCTCTTATAGGTCTTTCACTCCCTATCTGTCACTCGCTGACTAGCAATGATCCTCCACAACGCCTATTCCACTATCACACTCTTTGTGTCTTCAAAACTGTATGCGACGACGCGGCGTTTAATATGCCAGCTTTTCTTCACGCCCAACTCTTACCTTCTGTTCCTATTTTTGACTGTTACGAAAACACACATGCCTATATCTCTTGTTTTATGTTTATGATTCTAGTTCATTTCTAGCTTCTTTAGTTTCTGTTCGTGTTATATAAGACATACATTGCTCTTGTTCCCTAATTGATCAGATATGAGTGACACCTTTAATGACTATAGGAAAACAAGTGTTCTATAGATTTTAGTATTCTGAGGTGACCATATCGATTGATAGTAGAATTCTGTTCCAGAACTGTTGACACCATATTTTTTTATAAGATAAAAATCAGGTGTGTGATTTCCAACTTGTTAGACTGAACGAGTTAAGTACATTATCTAATAATATAAGATTCCCATGAGAGTGGATAAAAATACAAAATTTTCTTTTGAAATTTCAACACTTCATTTGTTGAACCAATTTGCCAGCATATGTGTTTATACACATGAATATGTATACGGTTTCTAACATGAACGCGCGCGCGCACACACACACACACACGTACACGCACGTACACACACACACATGCACACACACACATACATATATACGCACGCACGTATCCTTTCAATCTGAAATGTCTACTATAACAGAAGAAGAAAAAAATAATTTATCTAAAATTAAGATGGTTTGCTTTTTTCTTTCTCGACAAAATCTTAATTTGAGACTAACAATGAATCCAAGCTGAGATTCAGAATCAATAAGTGCTCCTTCTATAAAGGTAGAAAGCTTCTTATACTTTTTGATGTGCTTTGTTTATATTAAGCGAAGGTCTATTGGTTTTTAGAGCAGCTGAGAGCCTCGAGAAAAGAATGAAAGACACGCTCTCAAAAGGTGAAAACAAAGAGATATATTCGTAAGACCGCAGAAGACAAGACATCTTGACGAAACTAAATTCTAACACCGATTCCATTCCATTTCTATACTATATAGAGTACATTGAATGACATAAGTATGACCGCACAAAAAAACTTTCGCTACTGTTATTGACATACACATTATAGTTAAACTGCAAATATCATTAGATCCTTATTTCATCATTAAAACACTTCAAAATCCACATTTATGCATAATTCTTTTACCAGAATAAAAAACTCTACTAAAAGAAATTATAAGCAAACACAATACTTATAATCTAAAGTCAAGATTGCATCTAGTTTGTACTTATGCAGCAACACAAGGGCTGCGACTCAGTGTTTTGTGTGTAACTTTCAGAAAGCAGACTAGAGATTTCTAGGATCTGACATCAAACGAATTTTTTTGCTCTCATGATCTTCCATTGTTAACTGCAGTTGAGATGATTCTGGGGGTTCATGTGAAAAAAAAATAAAACAACAAAAGAAAAACAACTTATCTTCTACTATAGCCTTGTACCGACCAAGGCCTTGTGAATGTATTTGGAAGACGAAAACTAAAAGAAACCCGTCGGCACATGAGTGGTTGTGTGGTAAGCAGCTTGCTTACCAACCAAATGATTCCTGGTTCAGTGCCACTGCGTGGCACCTTGGGCAAGTGTTTTCTGCTATATAATATATATATATTTATTATATATATACATATATAAACCTGT
>NC_068983.1:20508714-20510970 GCF_001194135.2 Octopus bimaculoides
TATATATATATATATATATATATATGATGTGTGTGTGTGTATATTTCAAAGGTATGTACATGCATATACATACAAATGCTCATTGTATTACACAACGAAAAAGATTTTACTTTGTTCCCATCGCTAATTTAAATGTCAAAGTGGACACATGCACCTGCACCGGGCTAGATTTAAGGTATACTTTTGCTCCGATAACAAGCGATATATTTCATCGACTGCTATTAACTTATCTCGAGTTTGACATGATAAGTGTTGTAGATTGGTTTAACTCTATTTTGGGCTCACAAATTGGTGATACATTAACTGTTTCTCTCTCTCGCTATCTTTCTCTCTCTCGCTATCTTTCTCTCTCCCCCCCCCTACACACCACCTCTCTCTCTAAGAATTTACTTCTTGCTATTTCTTCTATTGTCTTTTATTTGTTTTTCCATTCAAACTCCATTTTCCTCTTAGCTTTTTGTAAATTTCTTTTCTGCATTTATAGTTTATCTTTAATTTCCCCCGCCATCTTTCTCATTCGTTATTCCTCTTATATATTTTTCAACTTTTAGCCTTCATTACTTTAGCACATCTATTTAAATTCTTTTAGTTTCTTTTCAGATGTTAAACTGTTTTTGAAGCTATTGTTCGTGTAATTTTATAAAATAAATTCTTTTGTTTCCACTCTCAATGTGGTGGTCGTGGGGTATATGATAAACTGCAAATTATATTCCTCTATACAACAAAGCTCTTATGTAATGTATCATATCACACATCACTCTTTCATTCCGCTTAATCTAATATATCAGCCAGATACAAACGTGAATATTAAAACGAACGACCAAGCTTTCAGTATAACAGATAATTGCTTTCCAATTCGCAATTTATAGTTAAGGTAATTCATGTTTCTGATATTTTAGGTTCGAACACAATTTCCGTCTGTTCGTCGTACATTAAAATCCAGGAATCAGTTTCTGACAGAATATTTTCGGAATTCAATTGGCTTAAATTTTAAACTCATTGTCATAAATTTGAGCGATATAGCTTTTCTCTCACAGAGAAGAAGATTACGTAACAAAATATCAAAAATATAAATACCGCATGGGAAACTGAGTTACCAGCATGACAATATGGATTACAATTTGACCCTATGAAAAGCACTCACTTGAAGCTATAAATCTTAAAGAAAACTGAAAAATAAAGGCAATAAATAATTAAATAAAACGTACATATAACCTGCTAAAAGAACCAAGAATATATATTCATATAAATTAACATGCTCATACACACGCACACACATACGCACACACACACACGCACACACACACACACACACGCACTCAATATTTCTTCAGAGGTACATACCTAGATAGAAATACACCCATATAATAGTTTCTTTGATGACGTGCAAATGAGAGAAAGGTTTTACAGAATTATATCTATTTATACAGAGATGTAAACTAATTAATTAATTATTTAATTAACTAGTTGATATCTATATACACAATTTACATTCTGAGTTCAAATGCCACTGAGTTTGACTGCTTTCATGCTTTCGGGTTCGATAAAATAAATACCAGTTGAGTACTGAGGTCTATGAAATCTACTTGTACCCTCATCCCGATAATTGCCGGCTTTGTGCCAAAATTCGAAGTCAGTATTTATATATACAATCCTCTGAGTCTAGAGAGAAATTTTGATGTATTCTTTATAATTTTTGACATATTTAATATAGCGATTTTCCAGTTGAGTGTTGTTACTCATTTGAAAATTTTAATGCATGAATTTCCCATCTATTTCATATCGCCTGCAAAATTCAAGTCTGGCTTTCATTTCCGACATTAAATGCACGATGATTAACATTAGCTATCAGCAGTTGAAGTCTCAAATGAAACAATTAAAACTGTCAATCAAATAGCGGATTTCATGATGGTGATGAGATGAAATTTCCTGTATTATAGCTGGTTATTAATTATCTCTGTGATTATGATGCATTAATCGCTTAAGGAGGACATCGTTGCAAAGTAAACAGTGAAATAAGCTCACGGGAACTAAATTGCAGCGACCCCCGCATATCTTAAAACAGAATCCGATCTATGTGTGACATACATAAATATACATATATGTGTCTTTTATTGTTTACGTGTTTTAGTTATTGGACTGCGGCCATGGTGGGGCACCACCTTCAAGGGTTTAGTCAAGCAAATCAACCTCACTAATTTTTAAAATCTTATGTGTGAGTGAGTGTGTGTATGTGCGTGTGTGTGTGTGTGTGTG
>NC_068983.1:20511275-20512655 GCF_001194135.2 Octopus bimaculoides
TATATATATATATATATATATATATATATATATATATATATTACATATTACACTACATATATGTAATACATATAAATGCATGTTCAAAATATTTATATGCTTGTATGGTTTTATGGAAATTTGTCCAAATGCTTAGAATATTGGTCTTCCAATTGCGCCAATCAGAATTAAACATGTATATTGATTATAGCCATAATCATGGTTTCTATGTGTTTATATATGAGTGTTTGCCCTTATCTGAGCACCTGTTGCAGACATGAGTTATTAAGTAATTAAGTAAACAATCTTCAACTCTTAATCAAAAGTCCATTTCTGTTGAATGAGAAGATGTCCAGAAGAAATCATGGTATTAGTTAGTTAATACGAAGGCAGTAGGCTTAATATAATGAAAGATAAATAAATCAAGGGTATTTTAGAACGCATATGTTAGCTGAATTGACACCTGAGTTGCATTTTTATGTATGGTTGTGTGATCTGTCTGCCAGCGTACCTGCCTGTGTCTGTGTATATATAGTGTTGGCCAAAAGTCACCCGCCAGTAAATCAAAATTCCATTAATACTATCTGTAATTCTGTATTGACTCAAATGGTAAAATGTGTCGTTCGAGAAGGACAGCAGTTTGAACAATTTTCATGATTTTTTCATATTTAGATGCTTTTATCAAATTCATTCAGTTGTTAAACATAAATAAATCTTGGAAGTAAATAGTTCTGATTTACTGTCAGGTGACTTTTAGCGCACTCTGTGTGTGTATATATATATAGTCAATTACATCGACCCCAGTTCTCAATTAGTACTTATTTATCGACCCCGAAGGGATGAAAGGCAAAGTCAGCCTTAGTGGAATTTGAACTCAGAACGTAAAGACAGACAAAATTCCACAAAGTATTCTATCCGGCGTGCTAACGATTCAGCCAGCTTTCCGCCTTACCACACATATATTTATATATTTATAACAGTTTTGTTCAGCTTTATAGTTTCTGAAGAGAACACTTCTACCCAGACGCCCACAAACATTTGCCATACGGAGATGAGTCAAACTGTTATTAAAAACTCTATGGAACTCCTGCCAAATGTGTTCATTGCCACTCATATCATTTGTCCACTCACTAATGATTCACTTCTCTCGGAACCTGCACCTCTCGCGTTCCGAAGTATATTATGGACCGTATATTTAATACATTATACGTTTCTAGATTAGCTCAAGGGCTGATAATATACTCAGTTGGGTTCAATTAATTGGATGCAGTGTCTGAATATCTTATTACCCGTACTTCGGTACCAATGTTTGGATTCGTCTTTAGTCGGTGTATAAGCCTTTTTACCATTTAAGTGCCTTATTCACCTGACTTTTAAGACATATATATATATATATATATA
>NC_068983.1:20512665-20513229 GCF_001194135.2 Octopus bimaculoides
GGTCTCTTTTGCCGAACTGCTAAGTAACGGGGACGTAAACACACCAATATCGGTTGTCAAGTGATGGTGGGGTGACAAATGCAGACGCACACACACACACACACACACACACACACACACATAAATACATGTGTGTGCGTGTGTGTACGACGTAGTTCTTTCAGTTTCTGTTTACCATATCCATTCACAAAGGTTTGGTTGGCCCGAGGCCATAGTAGAAGACACTTGCCCAAGGTGTTACGCAGTGGGACTGAACCCGGAACCATGTAGCTGGGAAGCACTCCTCTTACCACACAATCATGCCTGTACGTGCGTGCGTACATTTATATTATATATTATTATCAATTACTGCGGATGTATCTTTGTCTTTCAATTTCCCTATCTAGACATACGTATACAACAAGCACTTTGCTTGTCAAACACCCCGTGCATTATACACATTTCAAGGTAAACATAAGACTTATAAATTTCATGATATATAATCTGGTATGAGGCCAAAAAATTGGACACTTCCTCTTCGGTTGAATATGCATTTATGACTAGGAGATATCATAACAAATATAT
>NC_068983.1:20513239-20513710 GCF_001194135.2 Octopus bimaculoides
AAGTCATGATCGTTGGTTTTTCGATAAAAGCAACGATTATCCGTTTGGTTATTCCGAAAGTCTTGCATATTTTTACTGTTCCACATACAGATTGTATCTGTAAAGTTCGCATTATATGGATCCTTCATAGCTTGAAAATTCTAGCTTCTCTAGACAGTGTCACGTGACAACATGCGGGAGCTGCCTGCTGGAGCCTAGCAGTGGGTACGACTACGCGCCCTCCATTGGGCAGTTAAAGTTTAGACAGTGTCACGTGACAACTTGCTGGGGTTGCCTGCTGGAGACTAGCAGCAGGTATTTCAAGGAAAATTTGCCAAGACAGTCAGTCGGTCACTGACACTCGTTGACGCTGCATCGAAGAGGCCAGGGAACAGAAGAAAGAAGACATGCACTCAACGCCAGAGCTGAAGACACCTCCGAAAGAAGGGGCCCTGCCACGTCAAAACAGTAGAGGAGTAGGGGTCGAACCCG
>NC_068983.1:20514104-20515310 GCF_001194135.2 Octopus bimaculoides
ACAAACACAAACACACACACACACACACACACTCACTCACTCACTCACACACACACAAACACAAACACACACACACACACATACGACAGGCGTCTTTCAGCTCCCGTCAACCAAATCAATTCACAAGGCTTTGGTCGGCCCAAGGCTACAGTAGAAGTCAATTGATCAAGTGCCACGTACTAGGACTGAACCCGGAAACGTGGTTGGGAAGCAAACTTCTTAACACACAGCACCTCTTGCAAAGAATTTTTGCTCATACTAATCTATGTTCTATAGTTATACAGGTGGAGAGGCCCCATGATTGTCCACGTCTATTTTCAATATATCTCAAATGTTCGATTATGACTTTTATATTTACCGAATCTTTGAAATATAAAGTAAATACATGTTCGAACTTATTTCACTTAACTATGTTTGTGTACCCAAATCAACCTCATGTTCTTGGTGAAAACAAATATATAGACATCATGCATACGTACAGCACATACGTATATACACATACATACAAACATATATGCATTACATTACAGTACAGAACATACATGCTTACATGGTTATATAAAGACACAAATATATTTATTTATATTCATATGACCGGAGGAAATTGTATGTATGTGTGTGTCAATACATATATACATGTATACATAGAGTTTGTGACCTGTTAATACTATGCGTCTTCAGCTTTAATGAAGTGAACACACTGCTCTCGTGAAGGATATTGTCCATATATTTTTTTAATGTATTGTTGGTATTGATGTAGTATATATGTTCAATTAGAATTTATTATCATAAAGTAGAATGTACAGCGACAGAGGATTAAAAAATAAAAAGAAAATTATGTAGCGAGTGATTTATAAAGGTTATTGATACCAGGAAACCAGAGATATTGAATCTGCATATATGGAGATATAAGCAATAAGCTGGAATAAACAAACATATATATTGAAATATTTCGAACTGGGAATAAGAGATCACATAAGCAATAGAAAACAGATAATGAATGAGTAATGTATATAAAGGACTTGAACTGTGGGAAAAAGCAAGAAAAAAATTCGTTCAGATGAGGAAAGAGAACGGCAAGAGAAGGGTTGAAATTTAAAAAAGAAAGCAGAGCGACAAAGAAGAATGAGAAAATTCTCTCTATCTCTCTCATCTCTCATGAATGTTTATATATATATATATATATATATATATATATATATATAT
>NC_068983.1:20515320-20521191 GCF_001194135.2 Octopus bimaculoides
GATCGATACACAATGATAATGAATGATAGGTGGTGGAGATAAGTAAAAAGAAGGGAACTGAAAGGAAAGCTGACAGAAATAAAAGAATATTGACAATTATATACATATGATAAATACATGTGCACACACACACACACACACACGCGCGCACGAACGCATTAATATTAAAATGAAGTAAAGCGTAGAATAAAAAAGTGGAAGAATAAGTGCTAGAGCATGGATACTAGTAAAAGATGAAAAGGACTGATCCAGAAGGGAGGGAATAATGATGATAATAATAATAATAATAATAACGGCAACAACAACGACCATTACTATTATAGGCACAAGGCCTGAAATTCGGGGGAGGGGGATAATCGACTACATCAACTGGTACTTATTTTATCGACTTTCGAAAGGATGAATGGTAAAGTCAGCCTCGGCAGCATTTCAACTCAGAACGTAACGACGGACGAAATGCCTCTGAACATTTTCTCCCGCGTGATAACGATTGTGCCACCTCGCCGCCTAATTAATAATAATACGTTCTACTATAAACACAAGGGCTGACATTTCGGAGGAGGGGCTAAGTCGATTACATTGACCCCCAGTACTCATACTCAACTGGGGTTTATTTTATCGATCCCGGAAGGATGAAAGGCAAAGTCGTCCTCGGTTGAATTCGAACTCAGAACGAAAGACAGACGAAATGCCGCTAATTATTTTGCTCAGCGTGCTAACTTCTCTGCCACTTCGCCACCATAATAATAATACTAATAATAATAATAATAATAATAATAATAATAATAATAATAATAATAATAATAATAATACTACTACTACTTTCTTTATTGACAACCAGGGTCGAATACAAAACATACAAAATGATACAAAAACGAGGGACAGTGATGTTAAATGTGTAAACAGCAAACAATCACGATTAGCAAATAGATCAACTCAGCAATATGATTGCTCTATAGAGGGGAGTTCCACAGTAAGGTGACAAAAGAGACTTCACGCACTTTGGAACCCTTAACACCAAAGGCTCCTCAGGAAGGCATTCTCTCCTCTCCCTTCCATCCGGCCCACAGGCGCACACGTAGAGCAGGCCCCTTTCACGCGGTCCGTTCTTGCCACGTTCACGCACCATTCAACGAACTTACTGGGTGACCGTATCTTCCTCTCTAGCCTCACTTTCCTTCTAATAATCAAGACAATGATGATGATGATAATAATAATAATAATAATAATAATAATAATAATAATAATAATAATAATAATCATAAGAGCACCACAGCAAACCACAGCACATGCCCAAGGCGCACAGAGCTGCGCTCGGTAGTGAAGTGAAAGCACGTAATAAAAATAAAACTACTGAATAATAATAAGAAGAAGAAGAAGAATATGAAGAAGAAGAAGAAGAAGAAGAAGAAGAACAACAACAACAACAACAACAACAACAACAACAACAACAACAACAACAACAACGACGACGACGACGACGACGAGGACGACGACGAAGCATAGTCAGAAGAATCACAAAGATCGAAAAGAAAAGTAATGTGTAGGGAAGGCCTTATGTAAATATGTATATGGAGATTGATAAGTTTAACAATCATTAACAAACTCCTCTGTCAAATGATACAAATTACGCTAATGGTTGATGTATTGCCAAAGTCACTATCAGGGACAACAAATATTTGTTTCTTGATGCTTCTTTCTAAACATTTCGCCTTTTGATATTGTTTGTTATCTGCAATTCCTCTGCTTCTTTCTCGCGTTTTATTCTTATCTACAGTCTATCTCTTCCTTACCTCCTTACAATCTCATTTATTTTCTGAGAAATTATGTGTATTTTTCTCTTTTCTTTTCTCCTTTTTTGTTGTCTTTTTGCTTGTTTATTCCCTGTCCAGCATTTCTTACCTTTAGTTTGAGTTTTCCTATATTCCATTAGAAATTGTTTTCTTTCCTTTCTTCTACTACTCATTTTTCTTGCGTCTACATATATGTGCCACTCCAATTATGAGATGAGAGTCTACAATACGACTTTCCAGAATAATCTCTGATATATTGTGCATGTGTACGTGTGTGTTTATATATGTATACATACATCTATATATTTAGTATATTTATGTGTATAAATTTGTAAGTATATTTATGTGTATATATGCAAATATATATGTATGTAGATATATATGTGTTCGCGTGTGTGTGTATATATGTTTGTATGTGTATGTATAAATATCGACATGTATATATATATATATATATATATATATATTTCAAGTATACCTGAAGAAAGAAACACCAATTGATCCATATTCTTTATGAACACACACAAACACACACATACATGCACGCACACGCATATACATAAATGCACATATATATACATAATACATAGCTGAAGCTTCGAATATTTAATTTAATAACCATATGCATGGAGGAAATCTGTCTTCACTGACTGCGTATCAGCGCGCTTCAGGTAGCATAAAGCTAATTGCTCTTCGGTAAAAATATTCAAGTAGCGCCATATCGCTGTTCACTTAATCATCAATAAAAGAGGGGACGTCTCTTATTGGGTGCTCGATTGCAAAATTAAAGAGCTGCTGCTGCTGTAGTTGTAGATGCTGCTGCTGCTATTGTAGATGCTGCCGCTTCTGTTGAACATAGCTGTGCAAGATATATTTTCTCTTGCACAGTATCTACGCCATTTTCGTTTCAGCTTCTCCTACGTCATCGTCGATACAACGCTGTAATTATAATGTTCATAATGGTAACTCTTGTCCTCGTCCTCCTCTTCCTCCCCTTCCTCCTCGTCCTCCTCGTCCCCCTCTCTTCCTCCTCATCCTCCTCTTTCTCTTTATCCTCGTCCTCCTCCTTCTACCCCTCTCCCTTCTCCCCTTCTTCCATCATCACCATAATCATCGCGGCCGTCATCATCATTATCGTCAGCCTTATCAGAATGCTAATGAAAGTGCGTGGCTTACTGGTTAGGTATTCGGCTCACAATCGTAAGATTGTGAGTTCGATTCCTGGCAATACATTGTGTCCTAGAGAATGAAACTTCATTTCACGTTGCTTCAGTCTACTCAACTGCCAAGCATGAATTGAAATTGTCGTTTAAAGCGTGACCCTTGTCTCGTTTTGTGTCACCCTGAATCTCCCTGAGAACTACATTGAGGGTACGCGAGGCTGTGGCGTGCTCAGTAATCTTGCACGCTAATTTCACATATTACATTTCGTAATTAAGTATTATTAGAAACTGCATAAAAATTTGTTGAATTATTTTGTGTATTGTAAAAGTATAACCAATTTATTATTCGTTTTATTCTTTTAATTGTTTCAGTCGTGTGAGTGCGGCCATACTGCAGCACTACCCTTTAGTTGAACAAATCGACGCCAGGACTTAATTTTTAAAGCCTGGCACTTATCACATCGGTCTTTATTCCCGAACCGCTAAGTTATTGGGACATAAACACACCAACACCGGTTTGTAGCAGTGATGAGGGGGCTAACATAGACACACACACACACACACACACACACACACACACACACATATACATATTCGACGGGTTTCTTTCAGTTTGGTCGGTCCGAGGCTACGGTAGAAGACACCCAATGTGCTATGCAATGAGAGTGAACGAAGAACCATATGACTGGGTAGCAAGCTTCTTACCACACATTCACACCTGTAAATGAAATTTTAACTATAAAAATTTTGTATGGACCCCAAGGGCCTTATGAACCCCAAGTGAGAAAGCTTGGTTTAAATGAATATTTTCCTTCTACTCCTTCACTCCTTCTTAAAATAGTGACCTCTACTTTACCTCTAGCTGTCCACGTACTTTAATTTTCGCTCATGTAACCATAACCTAACATCGCTTCCTGTTTTTGTCTCTTTCTGTGTCTGTCTACAAATACACCCATACTTTACTGTACGTGCTGTAACTGTTGTTACGAATCGCTCTTATATAGAATATAGAACAGGATATAGAATTCACCTGTCTTTCCACTTCCCCCTGTCAACTCGAATCTAAATAAGGATTCACCCCAAAAAGTCGAAAAATTTAGTCTACAAAACAATATTTCTTCCTCGAGTTACGTTTTCTTGCAAAATGTAATTATTGCTGGCGGAGACTATTACCAGTTACATCGGATTTTATTTTATATTCTATGTCTTTATCTCTTTCCTCTCTTTCCTCCCCAGTCTCTCTCTTCCTCTTTCACTATCTATCTATCTATCTATCTATCTATCTATCTATCTATCTATCTATCTATCTATCTATCTGTCTGTCTTTGTTCATGATGGCGTATATATATATATATATATATATATATATATATATATATATATATATATATATATATATATATACATGTATGTGCGCGTGTGTGTATGGATGTATAGGTATGTTCGTCTACGTACATACAAATGTACATATACACATACTGCTGTTCACATAAATCGGGGCTTTCAGACAAGAAAACGTGTACGCATTCATTCACACATACACAAACGCACACGCATATATATGTTTATATATATATATATATATATATATATACATACATATGCACATGCATACATATGCACATACCTACGTACATGAAAATACACACGCGCGTGCACACACAAACACACACGCATATATATATACATATATATATATAACCAGAATTATCTGTTTTGTGATGTCGAGGATGGTGCGAGATACTGGAGGCTAGGGTTTATATGTAAATCCGATGTTAGAAGCAGGTGGCTACGTAAGCTAGGGAAAGGAAGCGCATATCCGTCAGAAAACAAGAATGAATAGTGACGAAAAACTATTAAAAATAAAATAAATATTTGAAGAATGAAAGTAAGGAAGAAAGAAATACAAAGGAAGATTGATTTTCCTGTTGACAGATGAATACCGAAATGCTTGAACTTATGGTGACGCTAATGAGTTGATTTAAAGATGTATATAAATATAGAAAATGAAAATGAGATAAAAATGTCTGAAAAGTTAAGGACAGTAATAGGAATCAGAATATGAAAAAATATAAATGGAAGTATGATATAAAGTAGATTGCAAGGAATAGGACACACATCATAACGAAGGAATGTTGAAGGAGAAATCTGAAGGGTTTTTGAAATCGAAAGTGTTGACAAGAGAGAAAAAAATATGGGATTCTGAAATAGGAAAAAAAAAAAAAGATTCGGATGTGCAGTGTTAAGAGTTTGTGCAATGTTAAGCATGAAGACAACTCAGACTCATTTTGAGGAAATATGCCTTTCAATTATTTTTTTTTATCGCTTTTCATATTTTTAGCTAGCTGCTAGCTAAACTTTCATTCTAAACAATAGCGTTAAAGGAGCCAGACAAATATAGAAACATGACAATGTCGTTGAGAGATTGCGGAAGACATGGCTCTGAATTAGAGTTTGAGTTGATGTTAGGGAAGATAAAAGTCATATACTTTCATGAAACTATTGTATCATGATTTATAAGCACTGTCGGCGTAATATTTACATATGCGGTGTCCTATCACTTCTAGGTTTTTAATTAGAAACTGGCCAGCAAAATGCAAGCAGCGTTGAAAGCACTTTTGTGAGAGAAGTCTTGCAGGGAGACATATTATGGTTGCTACTTGCTGAATAAATAAAATTGTATTGGAACATGCGTTTGGACGTTTATCACTCTTTCTTTTGCCTTTATATCCTTTTCTGTGTGTGACTGTGTGATCAGAACTTTATATGTCTCAACCACATAATTGCAGGTTCAGTCCTACTCCGTAGCATCTTACACAAGTGTCCTCTGCTACAACCTTAGGTCATCCAAAGCCTTGTGAGTGGATTTGGTAAACGGAAACGGAAAGAAGCCCATCGTATATATATATATATAT
>NC_068983.1:20521230-20524440 GCF_001194135.2 Octopus bimaculoides
CATGGATGGAATTTATAAATTCCATCCATGGATTATTATTATTGTCAAGGCGGTAAGCTGGAAAAATCGTTAGTGCGCTGGACGAAATGCTTCGCGGTATTTCGCCCGACGCTACGTTCTGAGTTCAAATTCCGACGAGGTTGACTTAGCCTTTCGTGTCCGATAGATTAAGTACCAGTGAAATACTGGATTGATGATTCACTTATCCCCTCCCCCTGAAAATGGCTGTCCTTGTCAAACCACTACTACTACTACTACTACTACTACTACTACTACTACTACTACTACTACTACTACTACTACTACTGTTACATTTATCTTACATTATATCGACACAGCACTGTACAAGCCCATAAAATTGCTATTGCCAGTTGATATCATTAGGCTGTAGTCTGCGTAATAAAATAGAAACTTTTATATGCATATTCAAAACGTTTCCATGAGCGAACAGAAGCGATATATATATGTGTATGTGTGTGTGTCTGTGTGTGTTTGTGTGTGCGGCTGTGATTGTCCCCAACACCGCTTGAATATCACCGTTGATGTGTTAACGTCCCCGTAACCTATTGGTTCGGCAAAAGTGGACGGTAGAACAAATTGTACTAGGTTGATTCATTCGTCTAAAATTCCGCTGCCCCAGCTTGGCCGAAGCCTAATGACTGAAACAAATAAAATATATATGTGCAAGTGGAAGTACGCATCAAAGACGGTGTTTGACTTCGTAATAAATTATCCAAATATAAAATTTACTATAAAAAAAAAATGCTTTGGTGTGAAAGACAACATTCGAAAAGACCCATAAATCCAACCATTGTATTAAATTGCTTTTAAAATCTGGGATTTAAAAATATTTTATTACTAAATTTAAAATTATTGAGATTCCTTTCCTGAGGAAATATGCGTTTTAATCTTTAACTCTTTGTATATTTCAGCTGCTTAGTAAACTTCTATTGTAAGCAATAGTGTTAAAAGAGTAGAAACTTGACAATGTTGTTTAGGGTTCGTGGCAAACATGGATCTGACTTAGCACTACAGATCATTTTAAGGGAGATTTATGATTTATAAGCAATGTCGGTGTGACATTTACAAATGCAGCGTCCTAAATTATTGCCGAGGTTTACAGCTGCTCTTTAGGCATTGCAATGGTAGTGAGTATGCATCTTGCTTCGACGACGTCATCATTAATCTCAGTCGCGTTTTCCGAATTGTACAATCGACAATAGTAGCCAATAGCGTTTGCAAGTAGAAAGCAATATTTGAGGCGTAGGAGTGGCTGTGTGGTAAATAGCTTACTTATGAACCACATGATTCAGGGTTCAGTCCCATTGCGTAGCACCTTGGGCAACTTTCTCCTACTATAGCCTCGGCCCGACCAAAGACTTGTGAGAGGATTTGGTAGAGGGAAATTGAATGAAGCCAGTCGTATATATGTATATATATAGATATATATGTATGTGTGTGTGTATATGTTTGTGTGTCTGTGTTTGTCCTCCCAACATCGCTTGACAACCGATGCTGGTGTGTTTACGTCCCCGTAACTTAGCGGCTCGGCAAAAGAGACCTATAAAATAAGTACTAGGCTTACAAAGAACAAGTCCTAGGGTCGATTTGCTCGACTAAAGGCAGTGCTCCAACATGGCTGCAGTGAAATGACTGAAACAAGTAAAAGAGTAAAAGAGTAAAGAGCATGCATATGTATATAACATAAGCGTTCGCGTATATTTAAAGAAATTTTACTGTTGTATAAATTGCAATAGATGATATCTTTTTAGGACACATCAATATATATATTTTGTAAAATATTCATTAAAAAATGAAAGCGTATCACCTGAGAAGTGAGAGCGATAATATCCAATGAGTTGGTGCGATGAAGTTTAGTTAGTCCGTTAGGATCGTAATATTGATTCATTCAACATTGATATTCTGTATTGATTGGATAGTATCTATTTTCTGTTAAGCCTCAGTATATGTTAGAAAGGTGCTAAATGAAAGTGAGAGGAGAGCGAGAAAGGGAGAGAAATGTGGTGACAGTGAGAGAGAGAGAGACAGAGACACAGAGAGAGAGAGAGAGAGAGAGAGAGAGAGAGAGAGTCATAAATATTCGGTGAGAGAGTGAAGAAAAGCAAGTTGAACATAAAATAGAAAGAAAGTGGTTAGAGAGAAAGAGAGAGAGAGAGAGAGAGGGGTGAGAGAGAAAAGGAAAACATGAAATACAAAGAAATTCATTGATTCATTGGAGCTAAATAAATAAATAAATAGATAAATACACAAAAGAGCAAAAGCACCAATATCTACACGATTCACAACCGGTCTCACTGGATATAACAACAATGACAAATCAATCAAACAACCGCTAAAGCCACGAATATTCTCTCCTTCAACATCACCACCGTCATCACCAACACCAACGGTACGGTCAGAAACTTCAACACAATCATTAACCACCCTTTTTTTACAACAACTCCAAACAAAGGTAGGAATCGTCAATAACGTCGATACTCTAACTGCATGTATAACTAACATCAACAAGAACTACTGCCGGAAACAAGGAAGCAAATAAAACAACCGAAATAGAATACTTAATGTAGGTATGTAAGGAGTTCAGATCTTTAACAGTCAAGATAGTGTTCATGAATGATTTCAATTATGCACCACAGTAAACCTTACATAAATAAATATTGATAAAAATCTCTGGATATGCTCAAGTTCTGTCGTATTTTTGTTTTCTTTCTTTGAAATTCAGTTAGTAGTTTGCTCTGTACGTTTCTCATAATGCTCTTATCGCTACGATGGCCGGCAATAATCCTTTATGCCTGGAATTTTCACGAGAAAAGGGTTAGTAAACTACTTCGAACCCCGTGTTCAATTGATACATATTGCGTCGACCCCTAAAAGGATGAAAGACAAAATCGACCTCGGCAGAATTTAAAC
The DNA here is from genome assembly GCF_001194135.2 of Octopus bimaculoides. NCBI lineage: Eukaryota > Metazoa > Mollusca > Cephalopoda > Octopoda > Octopodidae > Octopus > Octopus bimaculoides. The sequence goes on from NC_068983.1 coordinate 20,524,162, forward strand.
TGCGAACCTAAAGATGGTTAAAAAATAAAATGCTCCAGTGCGTTTTCTCTGGCGTGCTTAACTATTATGGTAGGTCACCGTTATATTTGGTGCCAAGTACTTTCTAACATTCTAAGTCATCACAGAGTTATTAAGCACTTTCAGTTACTCTACGTTCTACTGTGTTCCACTCACCCTCTCTTACACTCGCCGCTCATTGCACAAACACACACACACACACACACACACACACACACACACACGCACGCACATATGTATACATGAACAGATATATATATA
>NC_068983.1:20524611-20525179 GCF_001194135.2 Octopus bimaculoides
TATATATAGGTGGTGCTATTAAGTTAGACATGGCCTGGGCCAGTCTTTGGTTGAAACACATCTAAGTTAAGTACACACACACACAAGCACACACACACACACACACACACACACACACACACACACACACACATACATACACATCTGAAGTACATCCTTATTGATCAGCCTGAGCATTTCAAAGGCTCGTGTACTTTTAATGTAATTCAGAAGAAGCATTATAGTATAGCGTAGAACAAGGCTGTAATTTGGAATTATGCGATGGGCTTTCATACAGTTTCTATCTATCTGGTCTCATTTACATATCTACATGAGACCATATAAAATTATTCTAATTATACTTTTCCAACATGCCACGCACTATGGTCGAACTGGGGACGTCTTAATCATTCGTCCATTTTACACCTACATTTCTTTCTCTATCTATTTATTTATCTATCTGACTCTCTGTCTACCTATGTATATATGTATGTGTGTGTTTGTGTGTGCATGGGTGTACGCTATTGCAGAAGTGCACATTGACACTGCGTACCAAAAACATATAAACGCACACACACACACACACACA
>NC_068983.1:20525189-20527689 GCF_001194135.2 Octopus bimaculoides
CACACACACACACACACACACACACACACACACACACACACACACACACACACACACATCAGTATATTAAACAGTCACATGAACATCATGCATGCAAGATATATGTATATGTGCATATATACATCAAGTAATATACTTACACACGATGCTTTGACTACATCAATTTTACCACAAAATACAATATACAATAAATGAATAAAATAACTTTTGCTAATGTTAAGAAGTTAGTACGTTCTAATAACGATAATTGATCAGATGTAACACAGATGTACCACATTACTTACTATCTATGATATCTTTCCGTTTCTTCATTTGTGTTTGATAATATATTTAATATTTCTATTCAGATAGGTTTTTTCTTTGTGTGTGTGTGTTTGTCTCTGTAGAGTTTGTCATATCTTAATTCTCATCTCATATGAAAGGTAAATTCGAAGAGTTTGGCTTTGGTTTATGCTTTTATTTGTTGTTGTTGTTGTTATTTAATTTTTTTTAGCTATTCCAAGAAAACGCCATAGATGTAATTGACAATAATTCAGTATAATTTGTTTTGACATGCAAAACGGACACGTCTATTTCCTGTCACTATTTCGAAATCAACGGCATCACAGTGTCAACATAATATGAATGTCTTTATATAGACAAATGTAAAAAAAAACATGTTACAGTTTTTACACACACACAGCACACACATACACACACACACACATACTCATACACACACATACACACATACACACACATACTGTGTTTGCATATGTGTGCATTTGCATGTAATTATTCTTGCTTGCTGTAAAGCCGTCTATGCGTGCTTGTGTGTGTGTGTGTGTGTGTGTGTGATATTCATATATATGTGATATACACTAAGTATGATACCATCGGCTTAATCGACTCGAAGGCACTAGTTTGAGTGTTTTTTTCTCTGAAGACATGAAAGTAATTGAGATACTGGAACACAGTGTAAAGGAATGTAAATTGATACTTTATATCCCCTAATGCGGCGCACTATAAATTCTGGTTAGCCACCAATTTTATACTTGGAATAAATATTAATAAAATTATATCACTTGGTATCACATAAATCAAATAACCATTGATTTTCAATGTATCAGGTTTTCATAATTATTGCATTAACATTTGGTTGATTTTATAGACGTGTTTATATCTATGTACAAAGATGATAATACAACGTACACACACACACACACACACACACATATATATATATATGTATACATACACTCATAATCATAGGCTTCCATACTTAGACACTAGTAAAATCAGAGACAGACTCATACAAACACACAAACTTACATACACATAATCATAAAATCAGGAGATATAACAGGTGAATTCATATTCATTCCCATATGATATTCATGTGATTACGGATGTATCGTAATTTTCTCTATGTGGTATTATTAATTTCAATACTTTTAATTATATGCGTACTGTGAAATATACTTGACTCGTTGACTCCACTTTTCGCTTTATTTTCTACGCACGCACGTACGCATGCGTGCATATTAACAACGGGAATGGAATGAACATTTCCTTTTATTGTATAATTTTACAACTGCTTCATTGATATAAGATAAAAGCCATTGGAGCAAATGGATTTTATACATGAGTCTGACGAGTCGATATTCTCCCGCTATTAGTATAATAATACCGATGTAATGTATTACTGCATATATATAAGAATATATCAATACTCTTCGAATAAAATATCGATGAAATAATTGCAAAAATTATTTAATAAACGAATTATTCTCTTCATATTTCATCACGATATTCGTATAAATTCTCCGGATATCTATGGATTTTCAGGTATATCATCAGTAGAAGAATCCATTTCCGTTTGATAGTTGTATTGTATCTGATAACCACTACCCTCGGATGGGCCTGATAGAGTATACTCCTAAGTGAAACCCAAACTGAACTGATAAATACACACACACACACACACACACACATATATATATGTATGTATAATGTATATATGTGTGTATTTATGTATGTGTTTCTGTCTGTCTGTGCTTGTCTTTCATCAACTTATCAAAACCACTGTCGATTTGTTTACGTTTCTGTAATTTGGTGCTTCGGCAGCAATAATGACCACAGGCTAAGCACCAGACTTAAAAATAAGTACTGTCGTTTATTTGTCCGACTGAGACCGGAGTCAAATGACTAAAACAAGTAAAATATAAATGATTAGTGCATTAAATATGACGACAAAAAAGGAGTAGAGTGGAAAAAGCGAACAAAAAAATATGTATTTGAACTATTAATATCATGATCGACTTCATCATTTTGACTCATATGGAAATTTGCGCGCATTTTACAAAACTCTCTGCGTTGGTATGTTTGGTATTCTTTTATTGTTTTGTTCGTTTCAAACATAACTGCGGCGAATTCGGAGCAACGCCTTGAAGGGTTTTAGTCGAACAAATGAAGCCTAGGACTTATTTTGTAAGCCTAGTACTTTTGAGACCGCTAAGTT
>NC_068983.1:20531076-20532417 GCF_001194135.2 Octopus bimaculoides
CTGTATGTATAGGTGCATATCTGGGTACAGGTCATTGCAAACAAACGTAGACGAGAACACACGAGCCACATAGAGAACATTCAACTTCATCAGCTACCCACGTTTTAACACCGGCGTTTCGACGAGCTTCGGGCAGGACGCATCGTTAAAACGGCTCGTCCCATGGATCGCAGATTAAATTTGTATACGCAAATTAAATCTAGCCATGGAGGAATGTAGTGGCGGACAAAAAACAAGACAGGAAAACAAACAAAAAAGGCTTTACGGCCAGACGAGAAAAATTATGTGTGTATGAACGCGATGAGGCACGGAACCGAGAGAGACAAAGTGGTGGCGTGCGTTGCTTGGCGAAAGCCAAGGAAGGAATATATATATATGTATATGTATATATGTATATGTATACGTATATATATGCATATACATTTATATAAATATATATATGCATGTATTTGAATATATATGCATGCACACACAGACACACACATATGGGCGTAGAAGTGGTTGTGTTGTTAGAAGCTTGCTTTCCAATCAGATAGTACCTTGGGCAATTGTTTTCTACTCAAGCCTCGGGCCAACCAAAGCCCGTCATATATACATATATATATATATATATATATATACACGACTGAAGGGCATTCAACACATTCATTGAGAGTTACATGTATGGATCTAAACAATTTGATTCAAATTCCGTGATACTTAAAATTTCAATACACAAGATGGTGCTAATCGTCAGCCATTGCGAAAGGCCTATAAGTGCGTCGCGTGAAAAGCAACGGAAAACAAGTTTGACAGCGTTTCATAGACCTCTGCTACACTATTGCATGTAGTCATGGCATTAGTCGAATATCCAGTCTTGTGTGCCTGGTGATGGATAGATAACTGCATATGACCGATTACAAATACATATATTCATGCGTGTGTGTGTGTGTGTGTGTGTGGCATTTGGATCGTTGTGGTGTGTTGTTTGCGCTACACCTCGAATAAGAAATGAACCCTAGATACAATACCAGCATAACATATTGACATTAAAGCTTCCACTATATCGTATTTGAAGATATACTGTTTAATGTATTGTGTTATTTCGAGTAACCGACCACTGTATATACTCTTTTACTCTTTTACTTGTTTCAGTCATTTGACTGAGGCCACGCTGGAGCACCACCTTTAGTCGAGAAAATCGACCCCAGGACTTATTCTTTGTAAATCTAGTACTTATTCTATCGGTCTCTTTTGCCGAACCGCTAAGTTACCGAGACGTAAACACACCAGCATCGGTTGTCAAGCGATGTTGGGGGGACAAACACAGACACACAATCATATACACACATACATATATAT
>NC_068983.1:20533016-20535142 GCF_001194135.2 Octopus bimaculoides
ACTGGTACTTAATTTATCGACCTGAAAAGGATGAAAATCAAAGGCGACCCTGGCGACATTTGGAATCCAGAACGTAAAGTCGGCTATAAAAGGCTCATAATGATAATAATAATAATAATAATAATAATAATAATAATAATAACAGCAACAACAATATTAATGTAAATTAGAAGTAATCTATAAATTATTGTTCTTTTATTAGCTTGAAGAAGTTAGCTGAAGTCCTATAAAAGTAGAATATATAAAGTTTAGACGTTCGCTAAAATTGTCAGGCACTTCTTATTATAATATATTTCTGTTTGAATTATGTTCTTAGATTAAACGCTCTCAGTCAAAAGCATAGGATTCAGATAATAAATATATCATTGCAAAAGTTTATGAGGAAGAACATTATTACAATTTACCAGTTTGTTTTCTCTATAAAAATTAGCACTTCTTGTATGAAAGCATCTATTATAGATATACATATGTAATTCCAATACATTAGAATTGCATCTGTGCTGTTTAGTACGAACTAAACTCAAAGCCTAAATGGGAGAAGCACATTGCCGCAGCCATTACTTTGCATATTTTATTTTATTTTTGCCAAATGTCTCTTTGTATGAGGTATGATTTATTCTGAATCGTAAAATACGTGACTGGCAAATTTAATGAACTTGTTAAGGTCTTGTATACCAACCAATAAATACGTTTAGAAAATACTTCATCGTTATTTACACCAGTTACGAATTTGCAAAAATAGTCTGCGTGGATATACGCCATGAAGACTGATTTCTTTTGCTAATAAACGTTTGTGCGTGTGTGTAAGTACGATACAGACATGTTAAAAAATGGGGAGACATAGACATCTGTATGTACTACTGATTAGATTAAATTGACTCAAGGAGACGTGGAATCTAACTTAAACAGCTTTGTCGACAATTCGACGGCATTGATCAATGTTCACATTTAACAGACGTGCTAAATTCTCTATTTCTTTCTCATGCGAAGACCAGGATTCCTTGAAGGTAATGAAAACAAATAATAATTCTAGGCTAGATCTTGTCATTCAGGTCAAAAATTTCCTAAATGGTATTGGCAGGTCATGTGCCAAATACAATACACAGCAAAGTCCTTCTGCGATATGGCACCCTAGAACGAGAAAGACATCAAGACAATATCGTACAACCACAATTACCAACGAGTGGAGCAGAAAATCTCTGTAGTGTAACGGGATTTATTTTGTTTCTTTGTTCCCAAACACCTCCCAAAATAAAGTCAAGAATTTCTCCAAATAAAATATCTTGGACCTTGAAAATGAAACTAAGCAAAATGTGGGATATGGAATTGTGAATGCATCAATAGCAATAGGAGTATAGTGAAATAATACAATCCCATTATTACAAACTCTATACATCGTCCGTCATCGCCAAAAAGAAAATAACATACATAGCATTGCTAGTGCAAACAACATTATACACATGTTTCGAATACCATATTAAAATTCAGTCTCAAACTCATTCTGCGACCAACAAATACTTAATATAATCTCAACACTGAGAACAATAACACAATGCATATCTTTCCACGTCCAATGCAAATAACATCTCATCTACTGCATCAATACCAGGTAATAAAACGCAATCCACACAGCAGGTAGTCTATAAAATTACACACTCAATAAAATAACAACATCCACATTTACATAAAATGAAAGCCAGCATTAAATGCCCCAACAACTCATACAACTCACACAGTACACAATTGCCATCCGATACTATACACATCACTCATAATTCAGGAATCAAATACTCTACACAATTACCACCCGGACGCTATAACATATTTCACAACCCATTTTGTACACGCAAAACAAAAGTCGCTACCCTTACAAAACAAGGAAATTGATATTGCACATACTCTACTCAAGAAAGCAAATTATTAAAAAAACGCACACAAAGATTATCACAAATCAATTGAAAACAATAAAATAAAGCCAAACAATATTTCATCAGGAAGAAGAAAATCATAAAGTATAACAATGCATACCTATCAGGAACACGAATTTAGAACTAGTGATGCGGAGGAACTTGCATAAAACAGTTGAAATATAAATAATATTTGTGGTAGGGGTGGTGACGGCGGCG
>NC_068983.1:20536108-20536429 GCF_001194135.2 Octopus bimaculoides
CACACACACACACACACACACACACACACACACACACACACACACACACACTACATATCCGTGATGATAGGGAACGTGCAATTCAAATTACAAGATGAGAGTTTTCATCAGCACTAACCAAGTATGTATGTATGAACGTATGCATGTAAGTATACCTGTAAAAATGTGTGTGAGTGTCCATGTGTGTAGAAATGTATGTATGTGTGTGTGTGTGTGTGTGTGTGTGTGTGTGTGTGTGTACTTGTATGTATGTATATGTGTATGTATACATGTATGCACTCATGTATTTATGTATGTGTGTGTATTTCTTGTGTACGATTG
>NC_068983.1:20539704-20545660 GCF_001194135.2 Octopus bimaculoides
CACACACACACACACACACACACACCAACCAACCAACCAACCAAGTGTTGGCATATATATTACAACATAAAATCATCTGATAATGCTTCAAATCGTTCGCAGAATTAATTCCGATTCTGACTTAACGTTGTATGAAACCATTCAGTCTATTCATTCCACCATCAGGCCACCAAAAACCTTACTCTTTTCATTGAGAAGAGTTAGAGGACGTTCCGTGTCCGTTACTTTTGCCTTTAGCTATAACCGCACGTCAAAACTTATCATTCTTGCAGTTTAACCATTTTTCTTTTCCACGTTTGGTTTAACAGACTCTCAGCCACTATAAGGATGAATGTGTAGTTTTGTAGACTTTGCATAAGATACCACTGTTGCCACGTTCTTTTTGATCTTACTTTCTTCCAAAATGTCCTTGGTTCCATTACTGTTTCAAGCGAAGTGTCAACCAACACTGCAACTCCGAAGTCACTGTTCATCAGCTGCAGGGTGACGCACTGTTGGGAATCCAATTAATTATGGTGTAAATCGATCACAATTTCCTTCATAAATATGTTCAAAGTACCTGTCATTTTTTACTTTTTTTTCTTGCTTGTTAGCTACATCTTGTTAATTGGAATCCTTTACTCGTAACTCTTGTCACCAGTAAATGTATTTGTTAAATTTTAGCTTTCTTGCTCACCACCCACGTGAATTCTCTGCCACTTATATTACGCTAAGTCCCTTTTTGCCTTCATAATGTGGTGATTAAAAAATATCGTTGGCTTCTGTTAAGGCAGTATCCAGGTCTTTCATATCCTCCAATTTAACTTCATGTGGCACCGGCTTGTCTATTTTCTCCTCGGGTTTATCGCATCGTATACGTACAAGCGCGCGCACGCACACTCACACACACGCAAGCCTTCATATATAGACTCACAAATTCCTAGGAATTATCTAAAAAAATGCTTACGTGTACAGTGCTCATTCATCTTTTTCTCACTGCGTATATACGCATGTGTGTGCTTGTCCACAAATATATGTTGTTCACATATATTCGAACGAAAGGAGTGGGTGTAATCAGGATTATTTAATGTACATAGAAAGAATTCATTTAGTTTGAATTCGTAAGTAGAAACACCTGCATAAATCTCCTTTAAAGTCAGAATATATCTCGTTGATTTCCAAACGAAATTGCGAAGCAAACTATTCTGTTCTTGTCATGGAAACTACCCAAAATGGTTTGTTGATATATTTATACATACCCTCAATATTCTATATGAATAGGTACACGTATACGTATATGTAAGTACTACACACCACATGCATTCACACACACACACACACTCACACACACACACACACACACACACACGCACGCACGTACACATTTCTGCGTCTCGGTGACACGTTTACATATACTCATGTTAATGTAGCATCGGTAGCACAACCCCAACACATAACTGTCACACATATCTACATACATCAAACTGTATACAGTTGAAATTACCGTCTTAGCTCTATTTTCATTCCCTTCCAATCTGCGTGTGCACAACAATGAAAGACTTACTTCAGTTCTGGGCCTATTTCCGGTAAGCGATCTAAAGATGACGAATTTACGTGCAAGTGTTTTCTTCCGATTTAGCACTTCCCTATCAACGGATGTAATCTAGCAAAATGCATCTGGATTCACTGACTTTAGACAAATTCGATCGATAGCAACAAGGCATTATTCAAAGAACCTTTGAACTTGTACAAATAGTGAGATAGTTTTTTTTTCTCTCTCGCTGAACAAAAATCAAACTGTTTTGCAGAATCCTTCAGTAATCTTTATATTCAATCTCTGCGTTGTATCCGGATACAGTGTGGGCAGGAATGAAGTCAATAATATTATATTATTCCAATAGTTACAGATTTATATTTGTAATCTCTTATGTTAACTAACATCTGTTACATGTAAGATAATATTGATTTATACCATTGGCACAATGCCACATATTTGGAGTTAGTAGTGAATTGGATTCTATTGATAACTGCATATAACTGGTATTTAATTAATCAGTCTAAAACAGTGGTTCCCACACAGGGAGAATATGGTCCTGTGGGTCCATATAAGATTTTGTGGGGGCGCATGCAACAAAACAGTAAATTGAGGGTCAACAATAGAATTTTAAGGACCCCTGTAACAATTTTGCTTTAGGTATATGTGTTGCTATGTATTACAAATAACAGCTAGGTTTGTTTCTCTAACATTTTGCACAGTTCAACCTACACAGGTATGATAAAGAAATGTATGATAAAGAAAATAGGAATTTTGAAGGTAGTATCTACAAAACTAGGTTATAAACACAGAATGGTTATGGGGGTCCACCGGAATAAGATAACAAAGAGTTACACGGATACAAAATGGTTGAGATCCCCTAGTATAAAAGAATTGTAAAGTAAATCGTACACTTATTTGGATTCAGTATGCAGAGAGACGTAGGACACAAGAAAACAAAAGACTACTGTGGAATTCTACGATTGGTGGGCTGTCGTTCTATCCTTTAGTTTCAGATGATTTTGAAATACTCTTCCTCAAATCACTTCTTTTAGCTGTTGTTATTGTTATGTAGATACGATTATTTCAGGACAGAACTCACTAGTAACGTTACTTCCCGAGAGCCGGTTTCCCGGATCCCATGGCATATATATACTCCACCTGGACGGAACGTCTATCCGTCGCAGGGTTACTCACTTTTGCCAGCTGAAGCAACGTGAAATGTAGTCTTTTTCTCAAGAACATAACGCGTCGCCCTGTGCATAAATCGAAACCACAGTATCAGGATCATGAGTTCAACACCCTAACTACTAAGCCATGCACCTCCACAGAACTCACTACTCCTTTGATAAATACTATCCTTCATCTAGAATAGGATACTGTCCTTCACATGGAAACGGGACTTGGTCGTTTCTTCTCTAGTTCACTTTCTCCCTCTCTCTCACACTCTCTGTCCTCTCCTTTTTCCCCTTTGTTTCTCACATTTGTCTCTCTTTTCACTTCTGCTTGTCTTTCTTTCTGATAGAAATCATGTCTGGGCCATCCTGGAAAGCTATGGATTCCTCCAAGTTGTAAAAGCAAAAATATATCTCATATTACGATCTATAGAATGATGACGCTAAGGCCCTAAGGCAAGGCGTGTTCAAAATGTTAATATATAGTAGTTTTCTTTTTTTATGATTGGAGGGTGCATTATGAAGAAACTTTGGCTTTAATTTCTGGCTGATGCGTCCTCAATAGACTATTGATGAGAGTAAACAATGAACGTTTGAGGTACTGAAAAATACTTTATATATCAACGTACCTCGTGTTATCGAATGAACCTTGATTTCGATATGTTTATCTCTCACTCTCACTCTCTCTCTCTCTCTCTCTCTCTCTCTCTCTCTCTCTCTCTCTCTCTCTCTCTCTCTCTCTCTCTCTTTGTATATATATATATATCGAAATCGAGGTTCATTCGATAACACGAGGTACGTTGATATATAAAGTATTTCATTATACTGTCGTTGTAGCCGACTATTTTAAAGCTATCCCGTGTAAATGTAGCTTAGTCATATTGTTTCGTCATTGCTACGAATAACTTCTAAAAAATGATTTCTATTTTGAATGCAATATTTATTCAAAATAATTACAAGTAAAGATGTTTTGTCTGAAATAATCTTGATAAATATAAGTGAAGAAAATAACTAAGAAACCGTTCCACGAACACTTTAAACTATAATTTATATATTTTATTTCCTAACTTTTCTCTTTTTTTTATTATATGTTTTGCCACCTTATATATATATATATTTTTTTTTAATTTTTATTCAGCAAATTGGTTCATGTTGATAATTGAAAATCTGTCAAAAAAGTCTTCTTTAGAAGAGATTTATAAGTCAAGACCGTTTTAGAAAATGACTTTGCTTTGTTTTCGCTTTTGTCTTTTTTTTTTTGATTATTTTTTTTTTCTCATTTTTAAATCTTAATTAACAAAAGTACTTCAAAATGAATTTTCTAAAATCATAAAATGGATTTAGCAGATAAAAGAAAATAATTGAATAACAATAATAACATAATGGTGTCTATTCAGACACAAAGACTGTTATGTAAGTGTGTAGCGTATAGTCAAGGCACTGACTGAGGAACACTAAGTATTTGTTATTTTCCCCTCTGAAGTGGAGTACACAAAACACATACAAGTCGTTATATAACAAACTTCTGATATTGTAGAATCACCAGTTCATACTTTGAATCGTTTGAGTAAGTGAATATTTCTCATATAAGCGTAGAAGAGGATGTTTAGAAAATAGAATAAGTGGCGTATATAGTTTTTCTCAGTGAGGAAAATATGAACATGTTCTAACAGATTGTAATAGGGTGCATTCGTGATTGAATCAATTCTTTTTTGTGGCCATATTTAGAGAAAAAGGAAATGAAGAAAAATAATGCGAGAAAAGTTGGACAGTCACATGTGATACGAAATCATTTACTTTGTAAAATTATCTACAATACTTAGCTTTGGTAAAATCCAAATTCTTCAGAGATTTCAGTGATTGTAAAGAACACATCTTGCCATTTGAGTTACGAATAACATTTACAGTAATTGATTCTAACACAGATAGATGACCACAACATTGGTCTACTTTCACTGGTACTTCACGTTTTCGAAATGGGAATAATGAAATGCGAAGTTTTTCTCGGTGCGATTTGCTCTCCAGGAAGTTAAGGACTGAAAATTATGCCAGAACGAAAAAGACAGACGAAATACCGCCAAGCATTTTGCCCAACGCTCATTCAAGCATTCTTTCCCATAAACCGAGTGTATGTTTCGAGTCTCATCGGCTTCAGAGTTTCCTTTTTTTGTACTCATAAAGCATTATGTGCCTCAAATGCTCTTTGGATATTTCCACGTTAGAAAGGGTTTTAATCAAAGAAATTTTAATTCCATTATTCTGTAAAACAATATTTAATTAGCTTACATGTGCACGAATACATAAAAAATAATTTTAAATTCCATTAGACATTCTAAAATACTATTAAATTTCATTCAATTTAAAAAAAAAGGTAAAATCGGACAGAACTTATGGGATGACCTGTTACATTACACTCACACACAAATATATATGCGCGCACACACACACGCAGACACATACACACATACACGCACACACACACACACGCATATATATATATATATATATATATATATATATATATGTATGTATGTATGTATTAAAAAGGGAAAGAAAAAATAACAGTTTGCATATTTTCTTTATGCATTAGAGTAAAGATGTGTTGGCTATACGAGAACGTTATAAAGATTTGGCTCTGGGAAATGTCACTAACACGGTGTCTTTTCATATGGTTTGTTTATCTTGAATGGCTGACACGATATAAGTGAATAATAAAACTAGTTGAAATGTGTCGATGATTTGATATGGTTCTTCACCAGTATCTTTAAAAGAGACACTTTATTATAATATCACGAAATATATTCTTGAACAAACCTACGCTAGCTATTGATTATTTTCTCTTTTTTTTTTTGGTATGTTATATTATAGTTTCATCGTATATGGTAGATGTTGTAAACACCTAGTATGTGCTTTATCATTTTAAATCACTCATCTTTTTATCTAGCGCGTGCCGTACAAGTCAAATCACAAACAGATAAAACTTGTCACCAAGTCTTTAAAACGACAGAGGAATAGGGTGATATCAGGTTTTAACATAGAACTTCAGCATAGAATGTGCGATGGATGGGTATATCATCCACTATTTGCTGTTTTCTGGTTTAATCAGGAAGCGAAATCGGTTCGGAAACTTGAAGAAACTTGATTCTGCTCCCTAGAATTCATTTATATATATATATGCATGTATGTATATATATATGTGTGTGTGTGTATGTGTGTGTGTGTGTGTGTATGTGTGTGTGTGTGTGTGTGTGTGTGTGTGTGTGTGTGT
>NC_068983.1:20549526-20555888 GCF_001194135.2 Octopus bimaculoides
TATATATATATATATATATATATATATATATATATATATATATGCATATAGAGGGTGCATAAGGTATTTGAGGATATACCCTTTCGGGGTCATTGCTGCATTTTTTGCTGACTGTATAATCTTTGTTTCAGGAAATAATAATCGTAGACCCTCAACTTACTCAAGAAAGGAATAGGGACCCTGTTATTGTTGTTGTAAGGGCTGAGCATAGCGATTTAGAAATATCTCGATTTTTAAAAGTTGCTAGATCTTTCGTCTACAAAGTTTGTAAGGAGCTAGAGACTGAAGATCGAAACGTATCACCAGTATCAAAGCATAAAAAGCATTCTAAACGCTCGGAAATTATTAGAACACCTGAATTTATTCAGCAAGTTCAACAGACCAATGATTACAATCCCAGAAATTCCATGAGGTCAATTGCAAAAGATTTCCATGTGTCAGAAAGAACAGTCAGAAATGTTGTCCGTGAAGACATCAGATATATGACTTACATGATTAGCAAAGGTCAATTTGTCAGAAAAAGCGAAAGAAAATCCCTACAACAGATCTAAAAGGCTCTTAAACAAATTGAAAAATCCAGCAGAAGGAGATTTGATTTGGTTTTTCTCAAACGGGAATAACTTCGACAAAGATCAAAAAGTTAACAGAAGAAATGACAGAATTGTTATGTGCAGATCCTTCTGAAGTTGCAAGTGTTATGCATAGAAATTTTCCTGAAACTGTCATGATTTTAGGAGTTGTCAGCAATGAAGGACTTGATGCCTCCTTACGTATTTCCACAAGGTCTTAGAGTTAACTCTGCCGCCTACACTGAGGTCCTGGAAATAATTGTTAAGACCTGGATAGACAATGTATGCAATGGAAGGTAATATGTGTTTCAGTAAGACTCTGCACTATCACACATGGCTTTAGTAACACAGGAATGGATGGCTGAAAATTTTCATGGTCACATAACCCCTAACATTGGGCCTCCTAATTCCCCAGATCTTAATCCATTGGATTATTACATGTGGAGCGTTGTTGAGAGATAGGTCAATGAATATGTCCATAATATCAAAGATTCTTTGAAAGCTGCCATAGTCAGAGTAATGTCTAAAATGAACCCGGACCACTTGATTCGAGCATGGAGATGATTTAGATCTCATATAGAAGCAGTTGTTGAAGTTGAACGTTTATTTTTATCATCATAATATTTTTCGATAAAAAAAGTTATTATCTGTTATTATATAGCTTTTTTTTATAAACATAAATTTGTCCATAAATACCTTACGCACCCTGTGTGTATATATATTTATATAAACTTCTGCATTCATCTTTTGAATACATCTATGCAAATTCTAATGGATAAAGCATGCTTCTGTAAACAGCAATGGAAGAATCATAGAAGACAAGAAGTTTATCAACATTTTTTATTACCCATATATTACCTGGATTTTTTGAACCCGAAATAATCTCTTCATAACACATTTTATCAACCCGTGTACGTTTTTTTTAAAGATCGTTTTCTTTCTTTCGTGCTACATTTCGCTTCTGTTTCTGATTAATTATTTCCCTTCACATTTCGTTACTGTTTCAGGCAACATTCTTCTATCGATAATCTTGGTTCTATTTTTGCATTCCTTTTGCATGTATGATGTTTAACTAAAAAAATTGCAAGTGGCCTTTCACACACTGTGAAATACTAATACAGCACAGCAGTGTTTACAAGATTCCATTAGTAGTTAACTTGGCGAGAAAATTGTTAGGAATTACAAGAACTATTTTCTACATGTATGTATGTATGTATGTATGTATGTATGTATGTATGTATGCATGCATGCATGCACGCATGTATGTATGTGTATATATGCATGCATGAATTTATGCGGGTGCACCAAATGTTGATCGGTAAATAATTTAGATTTGCAATTCTAAAATCCCTGGTTTCATTCCAAACGTTGCATTTTTGGCAATATTTTCACTACAAACAAAAATGAACCAAGAGAAGTAACTCAATGTAGCCCGTGACATGTAACTGAGTAACATACATACATACATACATTATCTTGGATCCTGTTGGTCGTTTTTATCAGCGCTCAGCATGTAACTGTAATACTAATAACTTATTATCGCCCAAACGGGACCCGTGGAAATTCCACGAAATGAAAAATGTAAGAAGGAGGTATTTAAGAAAGAAAGTATGATTTCCATTTTTATTGCATATAAATCTTATTGTTGCCTATGCAATGGCTAATAGAAAAATATCCAATAGCGATCATGTATTAGTATTTAATTCTATTGAAACTCCAAGAACAATGTACAGTTCAATATTTATTATTACGAAATAGTAGAATTCCATTACAAATTAAAAAAAAAATAACATCCATGTCTATTTTGCTACGTTATTTATACTTCCATTTATAGTATATTATATGATTTTAAAATTTTCCTTTACTGAACAGTCTCTCTCTCTCTTTTTCTCTCTCTCTCTCTCTCTATCTCTCTGTCTCTCTCTCTCTCTCTCTACCTGTGTACCTCTCTATCTTTTCGACACCCTTAACTATATATTTCCCTTCTTCACCTCGTTAACATTTCTCTCTTCTCTTCCTCTTCACCTGTCACTTCCACTAACCACAACGTGGTAGTGGTAGTGGTAGTGGCTATCTGCTACGTTACTTCATGATTAGTCTAACTGGCTGTCTACGATCTCTCTCTCTCTCTCTCTCTCTCTCTCTCTCTCTCACACACACTCACACTCCCTCTGGACTTCTCTCTCTCTCCTTCTTCCGTATGTCACTTTCACTCTATCTCCCACTTTCTGTAACAAGCTAAAACGTAAAGTGTGAAAAATGAACACGGAGAATTATAATATAGATTTGATCAAGTCACTAGATTAAATAATTTAATCATGATTGTTTCCTGATAGTAAGTATTCTGCAATTCTAGCCTTAGTACAAAATTGGTTATGCATTGCATGTGATAAAGAAATATGAAATTTTTATCTGCTGATACTTCAGATACTTGATGGATTAGTAGGTGATTTCTAATTGCGTAATATACCAATTAGGAATACATCACTATGCTATTGAAACATCTGTAGCATCTACATACAAACACACACGCGTGTGTGTGTGTGTGTGTGTGTGTTAGGCATCAAAAAGTATTATTCAATTAATAAGATCTTTATCATTCTTATTCCTATACACTTACATTCACTAACATACGGACAGTTTCTTTTACACACGCCCATTCTTTTATACACAGCTCTTTCAAGAAAATGTACAAGCAACAATCATACTTTGTGTGCGTTAGTGTATAATTCAGAATAAATGACATATTTTCACCGCAAAATCTTAACTATTCTAATAGCATTATGTACGTCTGTGCACATATTAGCATTTTTAAACACAGACGCGTATGGACCCACATATGCAGCTTCAATGATACATGTTCATAAACATAACCATCCATGCATGTACAGTGACGCATATGTTGAAACAAGCGTAAAATAATATTCGATTGCCTCCCACATCTATTTTTCTGGCGCAACATATTCATGTAATACTATATGCACTTTACGATTTTTGCTTTCATCTGAGTTTTCACGATGTAGTGAGGCTTCCTGGTAATATTAATCTAGAAATTAGTAGATAACAAGAAATAGGACAGCTGTATCAAATGGCATTAGTAGGCGGTGGTACAGTTTGCGCGCCTGAAATCTTTAAGTGAATTAAAGATATTTGTTAAGCGGCAAAACAGGGGGTCAGAAATAAGAAGTAAATTATATATTTTTCTGTGTCTGTGTGGTAAGACATGGCTGTATGCTAAGAAGCTTGCTTCCCAAACACATGGTTCCTGGTTCAATCCCACTGCGTAGCACCTGGCCAGCTAACTCAACGTCAGACTGTCGGCGGTAGCTTAATTGGCTGAATCTTCGAAGTTTTTGTCAACAACATATTTGTATAGGAATAATATATATTCATTTTCGTATGAGGGCGAGGTTGGGTGTGTGCTTGTATGAATATTTTCCTTTATATGCCTATGTCTTTCATTGTTCGATTTTAAATCTCTTCTTGACTTCCTATGTATTGTTTGTATATTAGATATTTATTTATTATTGAATCATCTGCCAAACAAAATGTCTGCAAATTGACATTTACAGTCATAATAGTGTTTATAAGCAGTTTTCATCCTCCTTTTATATGAGTCACTAAGTCGTAACCTATTCTTTGCTTATAAGAAAGATCTGCTGTTACTCAACTGTAACTGTCACTATTAACGGAAAAACACTTTAGGTGAATGGGAATTTGTCGATATATTTTTTGACATAACTGAAAATATTGAAACGAATACAAATACTAACATTGCTATTTTTGGCTGAGTCACGAAGAAATAATAATACTTATAAGTACCTCTCCCCGCCCGAAAACTCCACATGTTTATTCGTACCATAAACATGATCTCATCTCGAACAGCTACGTTACACTGTCAACTCAAATGCTATATTATGATTCACTAAATGTAGAGTACTTTATACATCTTTTTACTATCACAATAGATGCAAAAATTCACAACTGTCGTATAATGTCATTTGGCGAGCTGACTGAATCGTAGCGCATCAGACAATATGCTTAGCAACATTTCGTCAGTCTGCACGTTCTCGGTTCAAATTCCACCGAAGTCGATTTTGCGTCGTCGACGAAATAAATACCATTTGAGCATTGGCGTTGATGTAATCGACTAACTTCTCCCGCGAAAATTTCTGGCCTTCTTCCAAAATTTGAGACTATTATTAAAGTTATGAATAAGTCAGCGCGCTGGCTGATTCATTAGCTCGGCGGACAAAATGGTTAGCGGTATTTCGTCCATATTTACGTTGTGAGTTCAAATTCCGCCAAGCCTTTCATCTCTTTCAGTGTCGATGAACTAAATACCAGTTGGGCGCTGGGGTCGACCAATCCCTTACCCACGAAATTGTTGATCTCGTGCCGAAATTTGAACCGATTATTAAACTTATGAATAATGCAGTGAACTGGTTGGAACGGTAGCACTCCAGACAAAATAGCAGCATTTCGTCCGCTTTCACGTTCTTGGTTCAAATTTCGCCGACGTCGATTTTCTGATCCATCATCTCTTTCGTTGTCGACGAAATAAATACCAGTTAAGTACTGGGGCCGATGTAATCAACTATCGTCCTCCCCCAAATTTGAAGCCTTGTGCCTATAGTAGAAAGCATTATTAAAGTTATAAATAAGTCAGCGTGCTAGGAGATTCGTTAGCGCGCCGGGCAAAATGCTTGTCAGCATTTCGTCCGTCTTATGTTCTGAGTTCAAATTCCGCCGAGGTCAACTTTGCCTTTTATCCTTTCGGGCTCGATAAAATAAGTTGTGAGTTCAAATTCCGCTAAGCCTTTCATCTCTTTCAGTGTCGATGAACAAAGTACCAGCTGGGCGCTGGGTCGATGTAATCGACTATCCGACAACCACAAGATATCAGGCCTAGTGCTTATTATACAAAGGATTATTAGAACTGCGAATATAACGATGACGGGGCGTTTACTATAAATCCGCATTTGTATAGTGTTTCATAAAAAAAAAAACTCTAATCCGAAATAGCTCCGACACAAGTCTCATATCTCCGAGACAAGTCAATACTGGACACATACAGGGATGGCAATAAATATTTTGACTATGATGACAGTTTTAAGGGAGTAAAGTAAAATACTCTGTGGTAGAATATGGAGTCGGCAGAGGAACGCAGTTCTTGTGCTGTGTGCTTCCTCCAATACTTGAAAAATCAAACTGCGTTGACACTAGATGTGCTGCTTCAGAAATGCTCTAATGACCTTTAATCGCTCTGTGAAGAGACCATTAGACCTTTTTTTTTCTCCTTATTTTCTTACTTTTTTTGTTTTTTGGTTACTTATATAGTTTTTTTTTCTTTCGTTGGCACTGCGATAGTTTTGTTTATATCCTACAGCGCAGTGATCTACAGAAAGTATAAATATTTCATCCATTATGTTAAAGTAATTGGTTTAACCTATTCTACTTCCTTGCGTGAGACACATGTAGCCGCAGGCCTGTCTTCACATTGAAATACAGAATAGGCAGATGACACAACTTTGAAATTTATCACAACGCTAATATGTATGTACGTATGTGTGTGCGTGTCTGTGTGTGTGTTGGCGGGTGGGTGTGAGCTTCTATCTGTCTGTTTGTCTGAATATCTGTGTCTGACTCTCTGTCTATCTGTGTGCGTGTGTTAGTGAGGTTCATTGTGTGTGTGTTTGTGTCATATAAGAAGTAACCGTACAGAAAAGGAAATAACATCATTTGGCAATATATATATATATATATATATATATATATATATATATATATATA
>NC_068983.1:20556340-20560188 GCF_001194135.2 Octopus bimaculoides
TGTGTGTGTGTGTGTGTGTGTGTGTGTGTGTGTGTGTGTGTGTGTGTGTGTGTGTGTGTGTGTGTAACCAGTATGTTTCATTGTAAGTAATTAATCTCATATAACACACTGGAATATAATAGACATTAACCGTATATATTATTCATCTGTTTAAATAACATATAACACCATAAATGATATATCATTACTATGGATTTACTTAAAATTTCACCTCCACATATGATTATTATAACCGGACAATACGAGCTATTCGGTATGTTTCCAAATCTTAAATAGATGAATGGATACTTAGATAGACAGATAAATAAAATTTAGTTGAAATTTCTTGTATAGGGAACTCACATATTACTATACGCTATCTTCAGAGTTTGAGCTGTATATCAACAATCTTAATCTTATTTGTACAGATTAAGGTAATCTTCAAAAGAAACAAAAGTACTTATATACATAACAATGCTAGATGGAGAAATGAAATGATAAATGAAACCAGCTAGACTAAATATAAATTGTTATTATACCATATAAAATTTGGAATATGTTTAGCATCTGATTTTCATAGACAAAACGAATGATACAGTTCTATATTTAATAGATGAGGAATTATATTATTTACATTATTTACATTATTTACATCTGACGGATATTTGTCCTCGTCTTGTTTGTAGTTGATACAACGTTTCGGTTGATATACCCTCCAGCCTTCATCAGGTATCTTGGGGAAATTTCCCCAATACACCTGATGAAGGCTGGAGGGTATATCAACCGAAACGTTGTGTTAACAACAGACAAGATGAGGACAAATACCCGTCAAATGTAAATAATGTAAAGGAATCGAATGATGTTCAACGAGTCTTTAAACGTTTCCATTAATTGTAGTAGTAGTAGTAGTAGTAGTAGTAGTAGTTGTTGTTGTTGTTGTTGTTGTTGTTGTTGTTGTTGGCACTCCGTCGCTTACGACGTCGAGGGTTCCAGTTGTTCCGATCAACGGAACAGCCTGTTCGTGAAATTAACGTGCAAGTGGCTGAGCACTCCACAGACACGTGTACCCTTGACGTAGTTCTCGGGGATATTCAGCGTGACACAGTGTGACAAGGCTGGCCCTTTGAATTACAGGCACAACAGAAACAGGAAGTAAGAGAAAGTTGTGGTGAAAGAGTACAGCAGGATTCGCCACCATCCCCTGCCGGAGCTTCGTGGAGCTTTAGGTTTTTTTCGCTCAATAAACACTCACAGCGCCTAGTCTGGGAATCGAAACTGCGATCCTATGACCGCGGACTCGCTGCCCTAACCAGTGAGCCATTGCGCCTCCACAGTAGTAGTAGTAGGTCTTGCCTTAAAATGAGAAATATTGATTTAAAAGTAAACATTATCAGTAAATTTCCTTGACCAGGCTTTCTATAGTGGAGAGATAAAGCAGGGCATATATGACCGGCAAACCCATAAAAAAAACACTTTTAAAGCTTAAAAGAAGATCTTCAGTTATTTAGTTAACTAGTCTATTGGTCAAGGTAAACATTTTTAGAAAGTTCGATAAGTTATGTAAATTTGATGCAATAACTTTAATTTAAATATTTATCATGCTATTTTTATACATATTAAGAGAATTTTTCTACAAAGAGAAAACTTACTAAGTTAGAATCAATACATTCAAAATTTATTTAACGATGAGCTACAAAAAATTACATTTTATAACATCAGCAAGTTAAATGTGCATTAAATAAAAACTTCCGTGTAATCTATTTTTAATTTTCTGGCATTAGTACTTTGTTGTGGGTTTTCGTAGACCTTCAATGGAATGATGCAGTATGTATCGAGATGCACGTGTTGGGTAGATTTTTGTAGCAATTTATAATAAAAACGAGAGGAAGACTGAAATATTTTGTTGAATCAAGTTCTGTTTATAAAGTAGTACAAATGTTATGAATTATTCAATCAACATGCCATTTTGAATAACGGAAAAGTTATATAATTATGAAAAAAAGAATGCTTCCATGCAGATTAAATTTAGTTATTAATGTAGTGCACAGGAAATATTTTAGGGTAAGAAAGAACTTTCTAGTAAAAAAGACAAATTTAGTGGTTAAATTACCATATAGTTTTAAATTTAATTAGCGTTACAGAATTATCTTGGAAATAATCTAAAGAGGGATAGAGTTGACCTGAATTTACAAGTAAATAACTTGCTAATGATTGCCTAGTTTGATAGTGGTTAGCGGTGGAAAAGACTTGTATGATAATTAGTATTTCACCTCTATCTTATATTAGAAGTTAATTTTAATTATTAATTATTAAATATTGCAATCCCAATATTTGTAATCCCAAATACATAAAATATTGTATACTGAACAAGTCACTCCAATCTACAGAGGCGTGGCTGTGTGATAAGAAGTTTGCTTCCCAGCGACACGGTTCCAGGTTCGGTCGCACTGTGTAACAAGTGCTTTCTATAGCCGCGGGCCGACCAAAACCTTGTAAGTGAATTTGGTAGACGGAAACTGAAAGAAGCCTTCGTGTATATATACATATAAGTATACATCATGTCTGCTTGTGTGCCCCTCATCAACGCTTGACAACCGGTCTTAGTATAACCAAGCGGTTCAGCTAAAAATACCGACAGAATATGTACTAAGCTTAAAAAATAAGTAATGGGGTCGATTTGTTCGAAGCAAACCCTTCGAGGCGGTGCTCCAGCATGACTGTGGTTAGATGACTGAAACCAATAAAAGAATAATAATTAAATTTAAGTTACACTTAGAGGAACCTTCCTTTCAGATAGGAATCCGAGATAAAAAAAAGAAAAAAAACAATACAAGTAATTGAGATCATTTCAAGAATTTAAGAATTAGATCCAAATAGGTGTATAATTTGTTTTCCTTGTTTTCAAACGAATAGAAGATTTTTGTTGCTCAAAGAATGTAAATCATCTTTGAATGATTAAGTTGTAAGCTGTTAACAGGACTTCCCCGCACTAACAATTACAGGTAGGGTTTCGTTTTATTCCTTCTTGCAACAGGAAAATATCGATTAATAATTTTCTTTTTCAGTTCAATATATTCATTACACCTTAAATTATTTATCAAAATTCATTCATTTAAATCATTCCAGTTAATTCCCTAAGACCCTTTCATTTTTAAATTCCCAATTACTTAGATCAGCAAGAATCATGTTTTTCGGACGTAGTGGCTTAAAGGCATTGCCGGATTGATCTCATTATCAGAGTAACAGAATCGCTACACTGCCAGACTATATACGCTGCAATTTTTAATTGTATTTATGTACATCTTATTGCTTTCATTTTAATTCCATTTTCATTTTCATCATAATAGATCCCCGCAGATAAGCAACCACCCCTATTCTGTTCTAGATTCAATACTCCATATAGTTCTCCAACAATATGACATTCTTAATCTGATTTGAGAAATCCCTATTATTTGCTCACTATTTTCCCATCAATGCACATATGTCCAACTTGTACAAATCGTAACAAACAGTGTCACCCAACGCAATTTTAATCAAACACACATATACACATGCTGCAAAATGAATAATCACATATGTATGGTTCAGGTGCACGCGCAAACACACAAGTCTATACTGTACTGAAAGAAATACGAAAAAAATAAGTAATACGAAAAAAATAAGTAATACGAAAAAGATAAGTAATACGAAAAAAATAAGTAACATACAATTAGTACCTTTATATGCATTCATACATGCATATATATATATAAATATACATACGTATATATGTGTGTGTGTGTGTGTGTGTGTGTGCGTGCGTATACATGTATATGTATATAAGCATATATATATATATATATATATATATATATATATATATATATATA
>NC_068983.1:20560842-20569002 GCF_001194135.2 Octopus bimaculoides
ATATATATATATATATATATATATATAAATATATATATATATATACACACACACACATATGCATATGTGTTTGTGTGTGTGTTTAATTATGTGATCTTCGTAATTCACATGCGTATATTTTTTTAATGAACCGACACTTAAATTTTTGTCAAAAGTCAGGAACAAGAATGTTTCAACGAGGAGGCTTTGTTTCATTATTGCAATAAGGACCAGCTAAGTGTCTGTTGTATCTTCAAGAGATATCAATCGAGCTCGGTAGATATTTGAAACTGGCTACATTCCAAAAAATTGTCCATCCAATCGTTTTCTTGTTCATGATTCCGACTTGATTCAGTTACTGATAGCCTACAAGCCAACATGACAACAAAATGAAGATAACATGAATCGTGCTACGCCTACGAACGTATATTTTCCTCCTCTAATTAATCAGTCATTTTCTTTTGAATTTCCCTTTACACGGCTCTCTTCCATTATTACTTTTGTTTTCTTAATGCCACTGTATGTTTTTATTTATTCGTCTGAAACTCCATTCTGTCCTTTCTCCGTCTCTTTATTTCCATTCCAGACAGACATTTCAGACCTCACACTGGCACTAAACACTTATTTCATAACAGTGCACACATACACTTATCTAAGCTGACGCATATAATACAAGCAAGGCACTACCTGTACAATGGCTTAGATATAGACACAGCTACATAAACATAAGTAGGAAATTTAAATTATACAGTGTTACATGCTCTGACATATTAGCATACTTACTCGTACATACACAAGCAGATATGACCTCAATCATACTGAGATTGAGAGAAAGAATCTTTCCATACGAAACCATGTTATGAGTGAAACAACATCTTGAATAAATCATGCAATAATTAAATGCACACGTTGCCATAGGTAGGCGTATATAATATATATTCGACTATTACAAGCCATACGCGATATTCGGATACATAATGTAAAATTAACAATTAATTGGAGACGTAAAATATACATAGAAAACATATGCCCAGAAAAAAACCGCAGTCAAAGAGTAAAGATACGTTTAGTTTACAAGGAAATATACTGAGGAAAATTAACTAATACATACATATAAGAGAGAGAGAAAGAGAGAGAGATAGATAGAGAGAGAGAGAGAGAGAGAGAGAGAGAGAGAGAGAGAAACATATATACTATCATAGACAATTACATTTTAACGGGTAAACTTACGTATGCATACACGTATATACTCTGTCTTGTACACGTGCGCTGAAACATATACTCGGACACTCACATACGCATACAAATATATTACATACATTGGCACATGCAAACATATACATACAGATATACACACAATTACTCTGTTGCCCTTGCTCAGTCCCACCCCAGTCTGACTGACATCAATACTTTCTTACATTATGTACGTTTTCCTGTAGCCTTAAGCATACAAGACGACTGTCTAGCTACATTTATTTTAATTTAAATTTATACATTAAAGCCATTTACATTTACTAACACTACAAAATTAGTTCAATTCGTAAACACTAAAGATAAACACATATGTTTCCACCATATCACGACGTGTATAGAAATACTCTGTCTCCACACAATGTACAGAAGCATATCTAAATGTATGTGCTTGTTTCTATCAGCGTACACATGCAGATGCGCGCGCTAACATACATACATGTATACATACATAAGTACGTACGCGCGAACGTACATACCGGAGGCAGATGGATATCGTCACTGCATTGACTCACGAGAACTATGGCAGATTCGTTTCGACTTTCGTGATGCTTGTGAAATCCGTGAAACCGATTGTCACCTACTAATCGTGTCACATTATACAGTAAATAATATATAAACTATTCACCGATACTGCCGAAGCTCGCCGAGCTATAGCATAACAAAAAGACAGCATTAAATTAAAATAGCCATCTGTGTATCATATTAAATGTATCACGCCGTTAGAGGGCATGTTGCTGTGAAATTGCCTGAGATAAGAAACCGCTTGATAACCTTGGGTGAAAAACATAAACAATTTGTGTCAGAGTGAAACAAACATTGTCATTGTAGTGACACACGAAAGTCCGATGAGTGTTTGTGTGTGTGTGTGTGTGTGTGTATGGATAGTGTTTTTAACGCATACGTATGAAGATATTTTATCTCAGGCAATTACTTGTTATCATGCATTCTAACGGTGTTTACACATTTAGTATGATACACACAGGACAATTTTAATTTAAGAATGTTTCCCTTCCGGACACTGAATTTTACTTTGCATACTATGTACGAATAAGACAACTCAGGAGAACAAAATTTAATTCAGTTCACTATATTCCCAATGATATTTAGTTTCATCTCAGGTTTTCAGACTTGAATATTACCAGACAGATTTTCGGTTAAATCATATGAAACAGAATTTTCTCTGAATATGAAAAAGCTAAGTTATAAATTAACAATTGAAATTCGTCTTGGAGGCTCATCATTTCTTGGTTTTAGAGACAATAGCTATGTTGGCGGTGTCAGGGGCTTGTATATTTAATACAAGAACTGAGTATGTGCGGTTATGTGACATTGGGGAAGGTTGCACGCGGATGTTTAGCTACGGGATATAAGAAGATAATTGCTCAGGGAAAAGGAAAGAGGAACGAGCACTATAGCGCAGATAAATTATGACAGACAACCGATGAAATATGTATATTCTTTATACCCCTCTCTCTCTCTCAATATATTTTCCAATTGCTTTCGAAAAACTGTTTATTCTAGTATAGCTAGTGTGGTTGTTAAAATTCCTAACTGTGAAGCAATGACAACTTTGTATCTACGTATCTAACAGTGAGACGAGTTAGCATCAAATAAATTTTTAAAGTATAATATACACACAAGCAGAAATTCATGTACACACAGATGTGCCCCCCCCCACACACACACACAAATATACACAAATATACACATATAGTGTGATAAAATAGAAGCGGTATAATATAATTAACTGGAAGCTGATGACATTTAAGTATCTTAGTGTCTATCAACAAAATAAGAAATCGTAAACATGTGTTATTAGTGTACGAACGCACGGACGCCTGCCCACACGCAGATATCCACTCATCGAGACACGTTTATATGTATAGTATATGGGGGAAACGATATAAATAAGAAAACAAACTTTGTCATCATCTGCCTAAACAATTGTGAGAGAAAATTGTCTCCTGGTCATGGTTTCTAGAGAAACTTTTAGTGTCTAAAACACAAGTAAATACGTTAAAATATATATTGATGAAATTTGATACCGTGGTCAAACATCATGTCATCACTATTCCGTCGTTATACTTAAACAAGCTTTAAAGTTATAGATGCTCAGATGAATCTATAAAGTGATATTCAAGCATTCAACTACGAGTGCATTGCATCTTACAAGAGAAACAGCTGTAACCTAATGAAGTCCATATCATTATCGTTTGTTCCTTTGTGCCTTCTTCTATGTTTTATTGATCAAGAAAACATCACCACATCTCTGACACTGAAATGCGAGAAGCACACAGGGCGTTCAGAATCGCTTCAAATGCTTCACTATTGCCTTTGTATTTTTCTTCTTCACATACTAGGACTCAACTACGTAGGCAGAAGTACATTTTTCTGCATTTGTGTTTTTACTTATTTCTGGGTCCCGAAACTACAGGAGATTGTTCTGTAATCCATATTTAGCATATTCGGGATAATTTATTTCGATATCTTGTCGAGTTCTTCATACGGCTGCTATTTGAATGGTTTGTAGAAAATCTTGTCATAGCATTTTAAAGCATAGCTATATGAAGTTCTATCATCGCCTCAGCTTCAATTCGATCTTAAGTTAAAAATTCACTGTCCCCCAGTGATTTTTTTTTGTCTGAAAAAAAAAATCAATAATTAAAAATATCTAAAACTGGCTCTTTTAATACTTTTTCCCGTCAAATTTATTTGTTTATGAGGATTATTTTAGTTGTTGTTCTTTTTGTCATTACCTCTATTATTGATATTATGTATTAAATTCTTCGAAATAATTTGTTTTTGTACAAACTGATAATTTGAATACTCATTAAGTTTTGTTTATGGAGCAGTTTACCGAGCAGTTTGTTTTTGTGATGTCTTCTTGTTTTGTGCAATTTATTATCATGTTTGTATTTCTTCTGGTTCTTCACGTTGTGAGCTCAAATCCCGTCGAAGCCAACCTTGCCTATAATAATTTCGGTGTCGATAAAATTAAGCACCAGTTATTGTTGCTTTCATTTTTTATTATCTCCCTTGCATTTGTCTTTCAAGTCATAACAATTTATAAAATAAAAATTATGCTCATTTTTTTCCCTCTCTATTAAATAAAACATTATCCCAGATGCATCGTATCGGCAACAAAAGGAGTTTAGCCTCATTCTGAATCAGATTTTACGCACGACAACGTCACGCTCATGTTCAAACTTTAAATTGCATCTGAAAAATGCTGCCAGAACTACTAGTTGCTCAGGGAAGTCTCTCTTGCACAGTTAAAGATCAGTTGTACCCTAAAAATAAAACAGGATTACATAATTTCCGTCAAAAGAACGCAAGAAATACGAATCTAATTTAATGTCTAAATCACACACACACACCACACACACATACATACATACATACATACATACATATATACATATATACATATATATATATATATATATATATATATAACTTCCCAGTGTGTGTGAGCATGTGTATGGGTTTAGATGTGTTTTGTGAATGTCGGTGTTTACAACCTGGTGTGCAGCGACACACGCAAATATTATTCATCATTGTGTCTGTTATGTAATGATGACGGCATCGATTTTCCTTCTAACAACTCCCAGACTGAAGAATGGTATTTACCAGTAATGATAAGAGAGTTGGATTGACGATTTCAAGGTTAATGCTAACGTCTGTGTTTGACAGGACGTAGAAAGAAAACGATTTGTATACAAGCCAACATTCTAAAGCGTTTTCTTAACGTCGGCACCTAATCAATTTTTATTCTTATTCCTGGTCGATAATAGAAACCATTGGTGACTACTTAAAATTGTTGTTATCCACAATAGAATATATGTGTCCTGTGGAAAAATAATCAAAAGATTCTATCGGTAGACGTATCACGACAGCAATAATTATAACTTTTCAAAATCTTATTTTCCTTGAGTGCTTTGTCTGTGCTACTAAGAACGAGCGTGGATCTGTGCAGCGTCAGTAGTTTAATGATTTGTTTCCGTTTTGTATTTTATATTGTATTGGAACTACTCGAACTTCTATGTATGCAGTGCCTGGTAGCGATATTTTCTCTGTGACGCATAGTTGGAGGCTTTCTGGATTTGGTGATGCATTTGTCTCCAGACTTATTAATCACTTACGGCCACAATAATTATGTAGATTGTTTCTGTCTTCAGTCCCGACATGTTGCTCTTCCAAATAGCTTCATTTTCGATAACTCCTCCGTATTTTTAGATGCTTCTTTTGTCCATTGGTACTGATTCTTCAATTATGAGGAACGTCTGGCAGTCATTGACAACAATAGCCGTTCTTATTATCCCTGTGTGTATGAAATGGCATATCCTGCTTCGTTATGTTCTAAGACTCCTTTCGGTGTATGTTTATACCATCTTTTGGCATTCCACAGTATGCATCTATCTTCTTTGTCATAGCGGTAGAGATATTCATTTCTGTCTAAGACAGCAAAACCAAAAGGAATGTCGTTAATTGTTTCTTTCTCTATATCCATACATTTTATGGCTACTTAATATCTGCTTCATTGAATGCTTTTGGTATCTTCTTCTGGGTAAGCTTGCATCCTTTGTCGCAATGTAAGACTCTGTGAATTTTATCTTTGAATCATGTTTTTAGTATTTCTTTACCTTTCTTTTTGCATTATCTATTTTTTTGTTATATGCTTTCAGGCATGTTTTATTAACTTTCTTTTTCCGTCAGCAGTGCCCCCTTTACTAACTTTGATGAAGACATATAACTATTTTGTTTATTTTGTCTTCTGTGGCTATTTGTATTTCGTTACTATTGCTTATCGTTTGCACTCCTACATTAAATGTTACAGAATAGTTTCTAATTAGATAATACTCATCCCTTTCTGAATTCTGGTTAAATAAAATGTTTGTGTCAGATTTTGCGTGATATATTCTAAACTTAGTCATTAATTTTCTTGCTTTTCTGTCTAGTCATGCTTATTCATTTAGTGACCAGTTTATAACAGTATAAATATAACTAATTACTTGCATTTAGCTCAGTTTTATATATCAATGTTGTGTATCTATATTTATACCTAAATGTTTATCTTTGTTGGGGTTGTATCCTACTTCATTGGTTCTTGGCTATTTTTAAATCTGTGTTTCGTAGAAATGTTTCTGTCTTCGTCTGACATGATATTAGTGCTTCTAATTCTTCTGTCTGTGACACTTTTTTTTTCTAGTCCGAAACTACTATTAAATTTGTATGCTGTCCGTATCAGTGTTTCTCGTTGTAAAGCACCTGTAACGTATACATTTGTTTGTCTTCCTTTAGCGTTTGCAACCGCGTCCAATTTCTTTCAATATATTGATTACAGATGTCAAAAGCAAACAGAAATGAGTGATGAGTGAAGTGATAATTGATATAGATATTAGTTTTATGAGTTCCTGTCTTGTACGTATTTAGGGAGCTGCTTCTCATTTACTCATTAATGGTACTAATTTACTGAAGCTTAATGTTTCCAGAATCAACTTCTGGAGGCTACTGCCGAACTCCTTTTGTTAGTCAATACAATTCTACACTAACACCCTTCCTTATTATTTTACAATTCTCAGGTGTTGTTTTCGGTTTCTTTTATAACTTCCTGCACATTTAGCTACTATTTTATGTGTTTCTGTTAAATACTTTAGCTTGATACAGGATTTTATTATTCCTTAATGTTTACTTTCAGTTTGTTTTCGTAACATCTGGGATACATTCTCGTTGATATGGCATTTCACGTTTATTCAGGTGCTGTATATTTTCAAAATTCACTTCCTTCACTGCGTAGACTCCTCTGCAGAATTCTCTTACTTTCCTTAGTGCTGATGCTGTATTGATTTCTATTTTACTTTTCTAATTCTTTCTAAAATAGTTTTTGGTTTGAGTCGAGCTACTTGTTTTGTTCAAAGAATCTTTGATGCTTTAATGAGCATAACTTGTTTCTGCAGTTCTTTGATTTATAACAGTTTTTTTTTGGCAATTATATTTGTGTAGTATTTTTTTCTCTTTATTGTTTCTCACTGGTGTCTTTTCGTTATTGATTTCATTAATGATTGGGGAGATATTTTCACTCATTGTTTATGTTTTTCTTTGTTTCACGTGTTGTTTGCATCATTTTTGATATTTCATTATGAGTAGATATGATGGGTACCTACTTTTCCTTAAGATTACTGCAGCTGTTTTATATATAATTTCGGATAACCTAGCATTATTCGTTTTCTTGCTTGTTGCCATAATACCTACTACAGCAAAATTTTAATTTCATTGTAGATATTTTGTACGGGTTACGTTGTTAAATCCCCATAAAGATCTAGCTAGTAACTTTTAATTCTTTAATTATTTCTTCATTTACATTGTCATGTTCCTGACTTCTATATTTAGAATTGCCTATTCGACTTTAACAATGTTCTGTCTTGTTTGTATTATTCTACACCCGATTTTATTACTCAGTATTTTATAAGTCTTGATGTTATGTTTTCCTATTCGTCTTTGAATATTTTCGCATTTTATGCCAACATTTTATGTGGTTTACGTTCTCAGTGGTTTTATATATCGTATTGAATTGAAACTTTCTTTCAGACTTGTATTGTATGACTTGTTTTTATGTATTTCTAAGTGGTCTATTTTAATCACTCGTATCTTTTAGTGCTTA
The DNA here is from genome assembly GCF_001194135.2 of Octopus bimaculoides. Lineage (NCBI taxonomy): Eukaryota > Metazoa > Mollusca > Cephalopoda > Octopoda > Octopodidae > Octopus > Octopus bimaculoides. Next base: position 20,568,737 of record NC_068983.1, read on the forward strand.
GGAATGTATCTCTTTAAGTTAGCTAGTACTTTAGGAGTTGATGTTGGTTTGCATTAGAGGTATATTATATTCATAACTTAAACACAGACATCACAATTTCGTTTTTCTTGTAGAGTGCGTTTGTAAAACGTGCATCAAAAATGGAACCATATTACTCTTGAGCACTCTTTGAGATGTGAAGTCTATATTTAATGTATAATCTTTTGTTACTAGCGCATGTTTATGGATGTGTCTCTTGTAGCTTTCTACCCGAAAGGAATGTGTTT
>NC_068983.1:20569552-20570337 GCF_001194135.2 Octopus bimaculoides
TATATATATATATATATATATATATATATATATGAAAAGCACTGAGAATCTTTCAGATGGTTTATTTTTGAAGATTTAACCCGTCTCACAGTTTGTTTTTATCTACAATAGTTAAGCAAGATAGGATAACGTGGGACTAAGCAGCAACTATCTCGTCTCGGTCTAGAGTTCTAAAGTTCTCTTGTTTTTATGGAGACAACATAGCTGAAGTTCATATTTACTAATCAAAGTGTATCCTAAACATGATTATTTGAGCCTTTCTCGCTCCATAGAAAAAAAAATACACGCAATCCAGCTACACTAACTTATATATACACACACACATATGCAAACATGAATGTATATAACTATATTCACTTGTATATGAGGATATAAATGTCTATAGTTCCACATTTACGCACACGCACTCGCACACATACATATTTGTATGTGCATGTGTATTGGTGTATGCTTGAATCTCTAACTGAATGTATCACTATATATATATAAAATTAAATTATAATATAGGGTATCTAAGAGATACCGCCACGCTGAAAATAGCAGTCAAATCTTGACTCTAAACCACAATAAATGTTCATATAGCACAAAGAGTGAAGACGAAGATAAAATAAACTAGTAAAAATACTGGATAATTCCAGATCCCGGATTTCTGACTTTGCATAATAAATGCTTTGCCTTCATCAGTGGAATATACTCAGAAAAGCACATAAATACAAATATATATATATAAACATACAATATGCTTACATATACGAACGTATACATACATATATATGCACGTATGC
>NC_068983.1:20570490-20582649 GCF_001194135.2 Octopus bimaculoides
GATAAGATCGATAAGATCTTATCCTTATCTATATATATATATATATATATATATATATATATATATATAGATAGATAGATAGAGAGAGAGAGAGAGAGAGAGAGAGAGAGAGAGATGTATGTATGTTTTTGTGTATGTGGTTGTGTGTAAAATAGTCTATTATATATATAATATATCATATTATATATCTATGTGCGCATACATTTGCATGTATATGTATAAAATGTGTGTGTGTGTGTGTTTCAATTACTCCTTAGCACTTTAGTCGATTATTAAGAATTCTAAACTGAATGAAATCCACGTCCTCCTTAATCTCAACGACTTGCTATTTCCTTTCTATAATTATCACCTTCACATAATAGACAGCTGCCAGTTTCTTTTACTGTATATTCAGAAAGCTTGCAGTTGGTGCTGAACCAATAATTATCAGTGCTTTAACTTCGATTCCGATGTTACGTGTTAACAAACATAGTAAGCAGTGTTATTTTGGAATGACTCTATGTTACATGCCGAACAAATTATGATTTAGTCGTGGGAAGCATTGAGTCTAAATACAATATTGGAACCACCACCACCATCATTATTATTATTATTATCATTATTATTATTATTATCATTATTATTATTATTATTATTATAATTACTAGTAGTAGTAGTAGTAGTAGTAGTAGTAGTAGTAGTAGTATATAAATTAACAGTAAAATCATCAAAAATTGTTAATGGCTAGGTGCTAACTTATACATTTCTGGATGTAAGCCTCTGACCAGTTATTAAGTTTAGTATTTACATATTTTCTTATTGATGATGATGATGATGATGCTGTTGTTGTTGTTGTTTAATCCCCATTCTGTACTGACCAGCAAAACGTATGTTCAACTGTATTCTTCACATTACCAATATTTATTATCAATATTTGTTAATTACTTTCAATATAATTAAGCAGCGTAATACATATGCTATAAATATTTTTTCTTTTTTTTTGGATCTGTTATCTTCCACTTTCCATTTACACACAAATTATTTCCTTCACACAGTTAAACATTTGGAACTTATAATTATACCGTAATATGTGAATTAAATGTGCATTTCTCTTTGGTGTAAAATTATATTAATTTTTCAACGCTGATCCCTAAGTTCGTACTCAATACCAAAGTTTGAATCCACGTTACAAGCGCTAGAAACGCAAGCATGCGCACACATGAACATATGCACAAACAGGCACACTCACAGACATGTGTTTATGCGTGTGTGTGTGTGTGTAATTCGTATGGATTGCATCAAGGATATATACTGTATTCCTAATCCAGTTACGCTTCTAAATATTGATAGTATATTCCATATTGCAATATGAAAATTGGTTGTGCTTCTTGTTATACACACACACACACACACACATATATACATATGTATATATTCATATATATATAATACATATATATATAATGCATATATATAATACACACACACACACACACACACACACACACACACACATATATATATATATATATATATATATATATATATATATATATATATATATATATATAATATAAATAATATATAATTATATGCATATATCCATACATATATGTACATACCGACATCTGTATGTATACATACAAGCGTATATGGGTACAGGACATCACAAAAAAAGAAAGCGTTAAACAATGAGAAACGAAAACATAAAGACGCGGACAGAAAACGAACTTTTTTTCGAAGAACGAAAAAAAAACAAACAAACAGAGAAACGAGACATGCAACATAAAGAATACACTCACACACACATATACATATACACACATACACTCACGCACACATATACATTCAAACACATACACTCACACACATCGTATTTGTTATATATCCGATCAATGGTACAAATACTGATGGAGCAACTCAAAACTTCGATTAGAATCGTGTATATAATAAATTTCGAAGCGACCGGTTCGAATGAACCATTAGTTGGCAGCTGAGTCGAAAGACTTACGGTATTACCTGTTGCATACCACCTACGACGCACACCTCGTTATCATAGACCAAGGTAGACCAGTCACATTTAGGTGAGCAGTGGTTTTTACTTTAACGATTGATAATCTTTCATTTGTACGACGTTCAACCAGAGATTGTGTCCATCGTATCAGAATACATGTAATTGAAAATAGCTAGACGCATTATGGCAATACATCACTCTCAGAAAGAAAATATACTAACAGTAGATTTGAATTCGGGCTCCAATCATATCGAAGTAAACATCATGAATTGTCATAAAATTATTTCTGTTTATTTGGTTTTTCTCAATTTTTTTTTTAGTCATGTGAGGTTATAGAATTAATAAGTTGATATAATCATGCTCTCGTTAATTCCTCTACTTTCGATATTTGCCATAGTTTATTGTTTATCGACTCGAAATAATGAGCAAGTAATAATAATAATAGCCAGTAGCAATTTTATTTGTCTGTGTTCTACTCAGAGTCTATTACTAACACTTGCAGAAACGGAGAAATAGAAATTTTAGATATTACAGAACTATTTGTTATAGTAAACACGTTGTTTATAGTTCAATTTATTGTCATCAGCAAAATCCAAAGATCACTGTTGCTAGATATTGGTTACTTTTCCTGAAAATTATTCGGTCCGTCTGATATTATTGGATTGTATGCTTCTATAATTAGTTTCTCTCTCATTCTCCCCCCTCTCTCTTTCTTTCTTTCCCTCTCTCTCATAAGATATAGTAGTGTTCCTCATTGTTTTTGTCGGAAACGAGAAAGTATTTCGATATATATATTTCGCCAGTGATTATGGTGATATTTATAATTGCCATGTTTGATGTGAGTGACCTTTCACTTTTTATATATTAATATTCTAGTATGTTTACTATAATTACTGCATCAAACTATCTTTACGTGTATTCAATGGTAATTCAATATTACCATTCTTGGTTATATATAATATATAGCTAAATAGATTCCAAATCACATGCCATATTTCACTGAAATAATATATTGTTCAATAAGACTTTTGCAGAGATGTGTATATATCTCATGCTAACATCAGGTATTTTTTATCAATATGTATATTATTCTTGAAACCTGAGTAGAATGGACTCCGTTCAACCAAGAATGTTTAATATACGCATTAAGAACTAACAAATATATACTTAACAAGAAAACGTATTCACTGAGAAAATTAACATATCGTTTACGTTCAGTCTGAAGAAAATGAGATTCGTATAACTATAGTATTCTAAATATATACATAGTCTAAATGTCTTTTATTGATCTAAAATCTTTTGCTTTTAATGTTTCGTTTCTAATGTCAAATGTCCGTAGACATATCATATAATGTTTAGATATTGAAAGACTTCAGCCAAACAGGTAGTAAAACTGAATATCAGCATGATATGCTATTTTAAAATAACTGGGATAGAGATAGATAGTTTTGCATAAACGTCTGCTCAAATAAATAATGATAATGTTAAGTATAACAACATTGAGACACCAGGCATTTGGCAACCAAATGCAGCATTTGGCGTACAAAAGTAACATTTGGCACAAAAATGTAATATTTGGCAACTGGTCAGTGGTTTTATCCTTAGGCCCTCCTAAGTTGCTACCATAAGTTTTCATTTTCAAATTACGACATTCATATAAATATAAATTATTCACATCTTCTGATAGTAATAGAGGCGTAAGTTGCCTACTGGGTGTTTTGTAGGCAAGCAAATAATCTTTGCCATATTTACTTTACTTTTTGCTTGAGCCTCCGATTCCATTGTGACCCCAAATAAATAGACTAAATGAAATAACTATTTCAACATATTTTATGGCTCTGCAGTGCCAGGTATCCGAGGGATATATTTGCCTGATTTTGTATATTATTTACATGTATATAAGTATGTGTATAGATGCACTAATACACACACGCACAATCAGTCACACACACTCGCACACACACACACACACACACACACACACACATACACACACACACACACACACATACACACACACACACACATACACGCACTTACATATACATATATGACATATATACACAAACACATATATATGTGCGTATGTATGAATGTGTGGGTATGTCTTAGTATTTTGTTCGTATAACTTAGTCATACGTATAAAAGTCGAGCTGGAATTTTTTTTATTTCGTGAATGATGATTTGTGAGTTCAAATCTTGCAAGCACCTGCTTAAATTTCAACAGACTTTAAGTAAATAAAAACTTCTATACACTAACACAGTGCTCCACAATCGGTATGCCGCGGCACACTGTTATGCCACGAGAGGATTCCAGGTGTGCCGCAGTGCAACCTGAATATATTTTTTCCTTTATACTTTTAGTTATAGTTTCAGTTCAGGTGTGCCGCCCAATTTTGAAAAGAATACATGTGTGCCGCAAGTGAAAAACGGCTGCGGAGCACTGTACTATAACAAAATCTGTTATATTGACGCATGGCCATTCAATTGAAGGTAAGAAGCAGCTGGCCAGTCAACCGACATCTTGTCACATGTACGAAGTGGATCTATTCTGGATCTATGGAAGGTAAAGTCTAGTCTGGCAAGATAGATATTGGGAACATTAGAGATTTATCAGAAAACTATTAGGAACTTTGCGTAACATTTTACCGATTCTAATGTTATCTTACATTCAGCTTTTTAAAAATAATTTAAGGCGAAATGTAATAATTATTTCGGCATGTAACATGAGGACAACATTTGAGAAGTTAATCGATCACATCGACTCCAGTATACGAGTGATATTTGATTTTATCGACCCCAATATGTGGTATTTGAATTCGAAACATAATGAGCCGGAAGGAATATTTCTAAGCATTTTTCCTTTTTTTGTTTTTGTGCTAACGATTCTGTTGGTCGTCACCTTTCAGGTGATTTGTAAACACTCTTTCTATTATAGGGACAAGGCCTAAAAATTCAAGGGAGAAGGGTAACCAGTTATATCAACCTTAGTGTATGACTGGTACTTATTATATTGTCATTGGATAGATGAAAGCACTGTCGATCTCAGCAAATTTGGAACATAGGAGAGAAAGTCAGTAAAAATGCTGATATGCATTTCGTCCAGCTTGGTAACGATTATGCCAGATCGTTACCCTCAAGATGTGTAGTAACAGCAGCAGCAACAATGTTATATTTTGTTTTTCATAGGGACCAGACCACACCACATCACAGGTTTGAGAATAATATTTAGGTTTAAGCTTAAAGTTTTATCTATTACCAAGCCTTTCAAACAGATATTTACGTTTCGATATTCTGTGATTAAATAAGGAAGGCGATTTTTGTCTATAGAACTATACTCTTACAAATAAAGCGGACGTGATTAAAACAAACACCATATTCGAAAGGTTTAGATGAAGTGAACTCAATACACCAACAGAAAGTAGATTCAGAAATGAAAATATAATTTTGATAACTGTCTTAATGCAGGTACAAGGCTATAAATTTTGGGAAAATATTACCTGTCGCTACCATCAACCCCAGTACTTCACTTTATCGAGCACAAAAGAACGAATTGTAAAATTGACCTCCACGAGATCTGAGCTCAGAAGGTAGAGAACAGGAAGTAATACCGTCAGATATTTTCTTCGATACGTTAACAATTCTTTCAGTTAAACGATACCAACTGTAATCTGTATTATTTCAAGTAACAAAAGACTAAACAAATTTGGAAAGAAAGATCGAGTATAAAACCCGTAGAAGTAGACACAAAAATAGCTGAACAAATATGTAGCTATATCGTATATCTCATAGACGGAGATTGAATAACGGTTCCTTATTTGGAAAGATGATACCATATTTTGAAATAGAAGCAAATGCGTATGCATTTTAAGAGATAGACATTATTATTATCATGTGAGACGAATACGGGTGTAAAATTCTGCTTTACTAAGAACAGATAACTGCCAGTCAAATCATTAGCAAATGGTTTATTTTACGTGCATAAATCTTTCTCTTGATAATTGGGAAAATTTTCGGTAATTATCAATATAATGATGTTTCTACATCATTATAGTATTAATATACTATAATTACAATATATAATATATAATTGAAACTGCTTAATCCATTGGACTGGTCGATAGTTTACATATAGTCTTTTACTATTTTACTCTTTTACTTGTTTCAGTCATTTGACTGCGGCCATGCTGGAGCACCACCTTTACTCGAGCAAATCGACCCCAGGACTTATTCTTTGTAAGCCTAGTTCTTATTCTATCGGTCTCTTTTGACGAACCTAAGTTACGGGGACGTAAAGACACCAGCATCGGTTGTCAAGCGATATTTGGGGGACAAACACAGACACACAAGCATATGCACACACACATATATATATATACATATATACGACGGGCTTCTTTCAGTTTCCGTCTACCAAATCCACTCACAAGGCTTTGGTCGGCCCGAGGCTATAGTAGAAGACACTTGCCCAAGGTGCCACGCAGTGGGGCTGAACCCAGAACCATATTGTTGGTAAGCAAGCTACTTACCACACAGCCACTCCTGCGCCTTTATGTATGTATTCTAGAAGGATTATGTCTGAAAGAGTGGAGGCCTAATATATTTCTGTCGATATATATAATGTAGTGAACTCAAACTAACTACAAAGTGGTGTTTACAAACAAATTAAGATGAAATAGAAGCAGAATCTTCTGTGTGATGTAGCTTCGAAAGAGAAGCAGAAAACCGTATCAGCAATTAAAAATAAACATCTTAAAAAATTGAGTTAAAAAATGGGCAAAACAAAGCAACAAAAGTACAAAACAAGTAAAAGATGCAACTGAAGAGAAATCGTCAATATAGGGAATAAACACCTATGGTGACAAAACTAAAAAAAAAAAGGGGGTGGGGGAAGAAATAGGAGTGAAATATCATAGTAGCAATTAAATATAATATAAAAATAATGATTAAGTCAGTTTCCGTTACACCTTTGGCGTTTTTTTTTTTCAACCCACATAAATGGAAGCAGTTTTATTTCGTATCAACTAAATTTAGTTCTGTCGCAAACCAACTCGTTATTGGTGACGTCTTTGCACCCGGCTGCTTACATGAAAAGCACCACCATGTTCCTTTCCTCCCTTCTTCTAATTAACTCATCATCTAACCTTTTCTGTTCCTCCACTGTTTCAACATCCTTAGCTCCTATGAAACTTCCGGCTAAAACAGCAGGTTCCCAGTTACTTTATGAGCATCATATAAAATATATTGTTAATTACAATCAGATATTCGAAAATTCACAATAATTTGACTGAATTTTATGCAAGAAATACTTGGGGCTTACTGCACGCAGCAAACACTTTCCCGTCTCTCACTTTCTAAATGACAGACAGAAACCTGATCACACATGCGCGCGCGCTCTCACATGCACGCGCGCTCTCACATGCACATACACACACATATCTGTGAGTGAATGCATGTGGGCATGTGTAATTCTTTGTGCGCGTCATTGTTTCTCACCGATTGACACCTTGTGCTGGTTTGTTTACGTTCCCGTAATTTATGAATAAGGCAAAAAGTACCCGCTAAAATACGCAGTAGATTTTAAATAAGTACTAAATAAGTACAGATTTAAAATAAGTACTCGTCTAAGCCCCTACTAGCAGTTCACTGACATGGCAGCAGTTCAATCACTGAAAACGATAAAGTTAAAAAGTATAAAGCGACAAATGCTGGTGATTTTAAATAAGTTACTCTAAGGTTGCTGGTCTGAGAGGACACTTTTGAGAGCCATTTGCTTATACTTAGTAAACAAGTAACCGAAGCGACAAAAATAACTCTGAAACAACACTACAACACAGAGAGTTATACGAGTTCTAGTGCAAAACGTAGTCAAGAAAACAGAGGTCGTGAGAAAGAACAAAGAAGCTAGAAATAGTGAGCAATATCTATCACGCAAACATAGGAAAACTAAAAGTTTCTACAATGTTTTTGAAGTCATCGATCTATTATATTCAATTTTGATTCAATGACATGGCATTTAAAAATAAGGAATTATGTGTGTTGTATTCAGATATATAAATACATCTTTTTTCTTTCTTTTTCTCTTGCGTAGAGATTTTGAAAGTTTCACAGATTTTCTATAGAAATTATAGCCAGCATTGATTGTGTTACGACATTTCGCATCCGAGACGCCTGATGTAAACAACAATGTGATCGAAGATGAAAAATGGGTAACGGGCTTATATTCTATATTTCGGGAGCTTTTCCTCTTCATCAGCACCAACCCAACCCATTAACCATCAACGAACTCATTACTTAAATAGCCACTAAATATAACGGTGCAACGTTATTGCATATAATGATTTTTATATATCAAACACATTCCTGGTACGTAAACATTAACGACCTATAAGGATAGCATATTTCGTTATGCAACCGCAACAGATTACAAAGAATATTAAACGTTTTTAAAAGTCAATACAAGCCAATATAAAATCTTAAAACAGCAATAAATTTGAATGAGAGAATTATAAAATGTTAAAATTAAATAAAAGAAAACAAGGCAATAGGAATAGAATATTCGGTGTACATCTCGTATTTTCAATGTTTTGTTTGCGAATTTTAAGTACTTCATTTGAAGATGTTCTTTCCTTTGGGATAATACATGGGGGTGACCCCATCCATTCTAAAATGATTGTCCGATATCACCTTCCGTAGTGTAACTCGATCTGTCTTATGACGTGTCATATACCCACTGTCACGCTTTGAAATTCATTGACATGTGTAGATATTCTGCAATTTCCACCGTTCCAGGTTTCGTGTACTTAAGTTTATACATTATAGTTCTCTCGTGTATTTCACCTGGTCATTCGAAACCAGTAATTAGGGTTTAACCACTGCTGTACAATGAGACATTTATGAAGCATTACTTGAGTCAGATGCAGAAGTCGAAAACAAACCGGGTGGTGGATAGGTGTCAAAGGGCGGCCACTGTCTCTCACCGTGAGGTACTATTCCTCTTTCTGCATCTTATATCCTACACATACACGCACACACAGACAGATATAACTTTTTACATGTAACTGTAATTGTTTAGCTAGCAATTCCATCAGCATAAATATTTTGTTAACATGATTGTAGAAATGGGACTTACTGCGTTTTGGATGTTTCGACAATTGACCATTCTCTAAATTGATTATTCTCAAATTTACAACAAACTGCGAATCAGTTAAGTTTAAGAGAATTATATATACAACCTTAGCGTCGTTATATGTTTTTCACTGTAGCAAAAAGTTTCCTACACCCATTTCTTTCTAGTTACAAAACAGTAGATCCTTACAAATGATAAAGTTGCGGTTGTACGCATCTTAAAAAAGATTATAAAAACCATTTAAGGAACATTAAATCTATGGGTAGCATTTTATATAAATTAGATGTTATAATCTTCCGATAGATGTAGATTTATATACTCAGATATTACTAACCAAAACCTGACATTTACATACCTTACAGTGATTAACCGTGTATATGTGTATATGTGTACACCTGTTTTATTTTGGTTTTGTGTATGCATTTAGGCTTAGTATTTTTATTTTGTTAATATTATGTGAATTCGGTTATATCTATATTTTGGAAACATTCCAAATACTTCCCTTCTCAACCATTATTTCCTATATTCTACGAAAAGAAAGTCAGTTTTCATCGCAGCAAAAGCCTATTTATTATTTACTTACTCAGTTCAAACAAGTCGTTATCAATAAACAAAAGAGAAGGCTTCTATTGATCAGATATTCTGATATTTTTTCCTAGATGTATTGAACACTTCTTCCCAATACCTGATACATTCAATCCTTTATGCAGCAAGCTACTACAACTATTTTTTAAAAAAATTACTTTCTCGTGATTACGAATAATTATTTTAAATTATATTAACTTTGTACACTAATACAAACTTTAGCAATAGATACCATTTTCCCTTCCTTTTGTATCTTTGTTATTCTGCTGATGCGACATTATATAAACATGATTAATATGTTTACATTGAAGCTTACAAATATCTACAATAATTTTGAAATAAAATGTTTGAATTTAGAATTCTATATAAGACTCACGCTATTGAGATTTCGATGTGGAGCTTGTTACATGGTAACATACATTACTTAAAATTCTCTACCAAAAATACATTGCACACGATACTATATAACGAAACATTCTCAATCGTTGCAATTTCGCAAATATCACCACATTTTGCCATTATCGATAGTTCAAACAAACCAATGTTTGGACAATGTATTTTTTTATTCACATTTCGTATGTAACTCAAATAATTTTTTTGTTCGATTTAAGTCTTTATTAAATTCCTACGAGTATTAAAAAAATTTGTTGACTCATTTTTATTTTCTAGTTGATTCTTTTTCCGTTTGACTGTTTTATAAATTTCATCTACAGTTAAGAAGAGACAGAAGAAAAGCGGTATCTCAACATTTCTTTTATAGACGTTGAATTATTTAGATTTCAAGCAGAGCTCGGTAGTTTGCCATTTAAATAAAGTATTACATGAACATGAAGCGAAAACATAGCCGCATGGTTAGGAAATCGTTTTCCCAGCTACGTCTTCACGTCCAATCTGTTGGACACGTGTCATCTATTACGTATAGCCTTCCCTTCGGTTGTTTGACCTATCCCTATGCCTTCAGTGTGAAATTTGGTAGATAGTGACCATTTAGAAACATGTCAGTGGGACATTGGTATTTTGGGGTGATAGACTTAAAACGTGGTTTGTTTTAACACCACCACTTCAATTTTGGCTGCCTTTGACAAACTTAGCCCTGTTGTAATGCTACTGGCCAAACCTACTTTATAAGGATAACTTCTCCATTGTCTCTCGCCAATTGAAGGCTGTGAAGAACGTCGCTCGAACTGAGCTTTCTATTCTGAATAATCAAGTAAAATAGAAAAGAAAATATTTTATATTGACATATAGGCATGATTAATACCATATTACAAATAAGTCGAATTAGAAGTTGAATTACCTTAGCTTATAAGGAAAGAGAAAACATAAAAACAAACCAATAGTTGCACTGTAAATGGGTTAGATACAATAACAAAATAGATCAACGGTTACATATGGAAATTCAATGAAAGGACAATAACGATGTCGGTGGCAGAACCTGGAATCAACATTCTTGTCTTTGAACACAAGGCATCAGTAAACCTCTATAATACTGATACATATTGATAATAATAAACTAGGGAAATCTGAAAGCCAAGAATGAAGTCCGACGAAGTTCGAACTAGGAACACTGAAGTACCGAACTATTACCTTTATCAAACCCTATTAAGGATTTTCAATTCTTTTACAGGCGTTTATTGTCTTTTACCCCTGAAACATGTTATTCTATGCAAGCCTGCTAGCACCTCTTACCACCCTCTGCTTCTTGCTTAACTCCTGTTCCATCCCCGCCTTCTCTCTCTCCCCCCTTTGTTTCTCTCTCTCTCTCACCCTCTCTGTTTCTCTCTCTCTCTCTCTCTCTCTCTCTCTCTCTCTCTCTCTGTCACGTACACAACAATATGTAAACTTCAACACCATTTAACGTTTCTTTTCTATCTGTCGAGGTTTTTATACCCGAAACATGAGATGTCTTTTCTTCCTGACACCATAAATTTTATTCCATTATTTGAATTATCCTTAAAGAAATTAAACCGGTTCGTTTTTGCATTCAATTTGTTTGCGTTAAGAACTTCAGCAATAACGTCGAAATATGAATTTACGCTACGGTACTTTATAAATATATATATTTAGTCGAGAGATTCCGTTGGGATTTTCACTTACAAATTATAGACAAAATTCTCACTGCAAGTTATCTATCAACATTTCATGCTTATGTATTAAATCAAGCAAGTGTAACATAATGAAAAAAATTGTAATAACAATAGAAGAAAATGTAGTGAACGGCTACATTTCATTACAGCACCCTTTTCAGCTACGTTTTTCCCAGTGTTTTCTAAGCATAAACGGGTCTTAAGAAAATTCCCATACGGTGAATGGCTGTGTGAGCGTCCTTAATGCTTTAATTTATTTTCAGTTTTACATTTGGATTTACTTTGATGTTCCATTTCTTTTAATGGGAGTTGTGTTTGCGTAATGTTTTTTGAGTGTGCTTGAAAGGGGGGGGGGAGAGAGAGAG
>NC_068983.1:20582659-20587663 GCF_001194135.2 Octopus bimaculoides
TGCTTGAAAGGGGGGGGGGAGAGAGAGAGAGATGAATATGCAATAGCAGAAGAGGGAATACAAGAAATACTAAGAACATTTAAATTAATATTATTGCCAGTGATACGCAATGTGGGAGAGCCTTTGAAGCGAATCACTTGTTTGTGCAGTTAGAAAAGAAAACGATTTTAGAAGGGAATTTCTTCAGATTCTTTTTATATATATCTTGGAAATCGTTTAAAACTTTGATACTACAGGTATTTCCTTGTGTAAGCAATCTCAGCTTTTTTCTTGCTGGTGGTGTTAATGGTGGTGTATCATACGGAATTGTACTCTCGTCAGAGAGATCATTAGTCCTTCACTATAAATACGAACATCATTAAGAACAACAATTAACTCAGTTTAATTTCAAATTTTGGCACAAGGGCAGTAAATTCGGGGGACGATTACAATGATGTCTGTGCCGAACTGGCACCTATTTTATCGACGCCGAATGGATCGAACGCAAAGTTGACCTCGGCGGAATTCGTACTCAGAACCTAATAATGAACGAAATGACGCTAAGCATTTTGTGCCGTGCTACCGATTCTACCAGCCCGCCGCCTAATACGATAGCGTTAATATTATTTTTTACTCTTGGCACAAGGCCCAAAATTTGGGGGGAGGGGGCCAGTCGATTAGATCGTCTTAATTTATCGATCCCGAAAGGACGAAAAGCAAAGTCGATAACATCGACCCTGCTATTCAACTGGTACTAATTTTGCGAGACACCATATGCAACAACGCTAATATTAATAAGCACCATAAGGTGGCGAGCTCGCAGAATCGTTAGCGTGCCGGATTAGATGCCTAACAGCATTTCGACCGTCTTTATGTTCTGAGTTCAAATATCCGCTGAGGTCGGCTTCGCATTTCATCCTTTCAGGATCGATAATAAGTATCAGTTAGTACTGTAATCGACTTACCTCCTCCCCCGAAATTGCTGGAGTTGTGCTGAAATTTGAAACCTTTATCGTTATTATTGAAGATGGTGAGCTGGCAGAGCCATTAGCATGTCGGGAAATATGCTTAGTAGCATTTCGTCCGTCTTAACGTTCTGAGTTCAATTTCCATCGAAGTCGGCTTTGCTTTTCATCCTTTCGCGGTCAATAAAATAAGTAGCAGTTGAACATTGGGGGCGATGTAATCGACTTACTGCATTCCCCAGAATTTCAGGCTTTGTGCCAAATTTTGAACCCAATGTTAATAAGTACTCAGAGTGATATCATCTGCAATCCTGACAGGACCAACACCAATAACAAACACAGTCATCTACAGCAAACACAGCAAATTCACTATCTCTGGTTTCACGCCGCACGCTATTGACGGCGTGACATATCATTGCTAATAAAAATAAAAATAAAAACAACAGCAGAAATAACAACACCAACAACATTATTATTAACATTACGTTATAATCATTCGTGCGCTCAAATATTTCAGAGTAACTAATCAGCAGAAACACGTATGACATGATGAAGTATTGCTATACTGATAAGATAAATTTCAATTGGAATGGCGTTGGCCAGTATTTGAGAGGAGAACGCTATCATGTCTGATATTAGTCAGTCACACTTTAAAGATTCCACCCCATTCTTATTAGCGTTTTCTTTCAGAATGAAATATTGCAATTTCATCTACATCGCGAAAAATACTCATTACAACGTCGTATTCTTGAAAATTATATATTTTTAAGAAACTTATCTTTGCCTGTCTTTGTGTAATTAAAGCATGTATATGTATGTTTATATACACACATGCGCAAGCATATGCACACACACGCACGCACACACAAACACAAACACACATTGTGTGTTGTATATGTGCACTGTTTGACACTAGATTTATGCATTGCTCCATTACGCAGACATTACGTTCGTTGTTTTCCATTAGTCTTACTGCCCATATTTTTGTGATTATCACTTTTCTGTATCGTTGTACACGAATGTATGTATCTATGCATGAATGTATGCCTGTACGTTTGTATGCAAGCCTGTACGTATGGATTTATCATTTCCACTCTCCTTCCTTTCTATATATATATATATATATATATATATATACATATATGTGTGTGTGTGTGTGTGTGTGTGTGTCTGTGTCTGTGTATGTGTGTGTGTGTGTTTGTGTGTGTATGTGTGTGTGTGTGTGTGTGTGTGTGTGTTTTGTGTGTGTGTACCCACGAAGTCTCTATAAATCGGCTGGATTAATAATATCCTGGCATGTAGACTATGTAAGAGAATAAATCGTCTATGACCGGATGCTGAAACCGTACTGCAGTCACATGTTTTTTAGTTTAACACCAAAATAGACAGGCACACGCAATCGAATTCCTTGCTCTTTTTACTCTAAATTGAGATTTAATTCCACAAAATGTGCTATAAAGCTACGTTTAATTTTGGTTAATTAGATATATATTTTGAAATCCAAGAAGAATGTTATCGAAATACGAAGGTGTATAATCCGGGGCGGTTTTGGCTTGCATACAACGGAGTGACTGTATGGTTCAGAAGCTTGCTTCCTTGGCATGTGGTCTTCGCTTCAGTCGCAATGAGCAGCACTTTAAGCAAGTGTCTTCTATTATAGCCCCGAGCCAACCGAAACGCTATAAGTGGATTTGGTTGATGTAAAATGAAGGGAACGTCTCGTGTGTTTGTGCGTTTGCTTGTGCGCGTATGTGGCAGTGTATGTGTGTCTTTGTGCTTGTCTCCTAGCACAGCTTGACACCGGTCTTATGTACTCATGACTTAGTAGTTCGGCATCAAGAGAGCGAAGACGTACCAAGCTGAAAAAACAAGTTCTGGGGTTCACTTATTCGACTAAACAGTCCAAGGCGGTGCTCCGGCATTGTAGTAGTCCAATGATTGACACAAATACAAACATGAAAATAGAATCCAGAATTCTAGATGCCAGACATCTATTATGAGCCCCCCCCCAAAAAAAAAAAAATTGAAAAATGAATCGTGTGTGGTAGTTTTGTCCATGTTCCAATTGAAGGTTAGTCGATAACATCAACCATGCGAATATAAATTTATGGCAAAAGTACACAAACAACTGCTTAATCTGAATATTTTTATAGATTGTATTGTTGATAGGATCGTCTGTATTCACCAGCGGACGGATTAACTGCAAAACTTAATCCGGTGTGATTTCATTCCATCATTAACATAAACGATTATCTAGTCTGGTACACTTCCGCTCCGGTTGTAAACACAGAATCGAATAATTAATTCCCTACTGACTTCATTTCACTTCGTAGAGCATCGTGAACTGCTGGAAACTGCCCTTCTTGATTAAACTCGTTATGTTCACTACAGGGATGAATTTCACCGTTTACCATATACAATTGAGCGACTTCCTTATAATATCTAAGTTTGTTTCTATTTTATGGACTATTGTGAGTCATATATTTTAACTAGGGCAAAACGAGGCTTTTTGCTATGTCGGTGCAAAGTTATAGTTTTTGCATGACGGGAATATATGACGGATCTTGTGATAAAAGAGCAAAGGTAAAATGCAGATTACAAAATAAGGAGATTTAACCAAATATATCTATATGCGAGGGAGTGGGGTGCTGAAAAGTTCTTGGGTGTCACGAAAGGCCTGGTTGGAGTCCCAACCTTCCGAGTTCTTTTACAGGGCTTAGAAAAAGTGAAGGACCGCTGCAATTAGTATGTATGCCTACGAGGGGAATATTCTTTTATTCTTTTATTCGTTTCAGTTATTTGACTGCGGCCATGCTGGAACACCGCCTTTAGTCGAGCAAATCTTCTTTGTAACCCTAGTACTTATTCTATCGGTCTTATTTTGCCGAACCGCTAGGTTACGGGGACGTAAACAAACCAGCATCGATTGTCAAGCGATGCTGGGGGACAAACAAACACAAACACACACACCCACACATACACACACATATACGGCGTTTTCTTTCAGTTTCCGTCTACCAAATCCACTCACAATGCATTGGTCGGTCCGAGACATTTTGTGTGTGTATCTGTGTGCTTGTATGCATTTAAAGTTAACATTATATTCAAACGCCACTAAGTGTTCCTGATGTATAGACACTGCTACTCAGTAAAACAGTTCCTTTCAGTATTTGACTACAGCGCTGTGTAAATCCCGGTTCAAATATAATTGTGTGTATGCGTAAAGAATGAAACCAAAGTTAAAATAAGAAACTTATTTAAAAAACAAAACAAAAAAACACATAACAGATAACAGAGAATCTGTGTCGGCGTGCAGCAAACGTATGTCTTTTCAATCTAGAGAATTAGTTACAGCTTAATCACTTGGTGAATTTGTACAGCAATTTTACTATCATCGTTCGGTGTTAAATGTAGCGTAGTAATTGCATTAGCTTCACAGAAAATTCTCCTTTTTACAACCTCAGTTACGGCTATATACAAGAGAAACTATTTACGCCCATTTGCACGCTTACAGAATTTACCAATTGCAGTTAGTGAGATTTCATTGCTGCATAAAACACTGAAAAGTGGTCTAATAGTGGATGTGTGTATTGGAATTTAGAGCAATAAGCAAACGCTTTTGGCTCTACAAATAAGTTATTCTTTGTTTGAATTATACGTTTACACATTTTTGTGTTACGAGTAGCACCAAATTGGGCGTTAAGTGAGCATGATAAATTTGCAATTCACCTAAATCGAAATATTTTCACAATGGGTAAATAATATAATCATCAACAAAGGAATGTGTTACCATAGTATCATACTAACAAATATATAAGGAAACAGACACAAATGCATACGTACAGGTAACATAGGTAGACGCATTCACATGATGGTAAATACTTGAAGATTTACGCACACACACAATTATATATGTCTTTGGCATCCGAAGACAGCGGTGTATTTCAAACTAATATAATGATTGCATTGTTCGATTAAATGGAGCCGCCTGAAACGGCCGTAGTACACTAATACCTTGACATCCGTGTTACTTATTTGCTATATTTATATATATATATAT
>NC_068983.1:20587820-20592943 GCF_001194135.2 Octopus bimaculoides
TGTGCATGTGTATTAAGAAACAAATATATTATTATATACTTGTAATTACTACTTTGTCATATGAAATTATTTAAGCAAGTATATAAATCAAACCGTATATATTGCGACTGAAATTGCGGGTTATATTTCATAGAGACAAGATTGCGTCGTGTCCCCTCTGTGATGTTTATTGAAATAACAATATTTAATTTGATTAGCTCCCCACCACACCATCACTACTAAAATAAAGTCAAAGTGATACAGATAATATTGCAAGATTTTGAAACTGTTAGGGCCAATATTAGCATTATCAACGGACTAATATTATCAAGTAATAAATGTAGTTTGGCTATGATTTTGTTTCATACATACGTATGTGTGTATCTGTATTATGTTTGTGTGTGTGTCTTTAAAACTTTACAAGGTATGAGTTGGAGATTTATTTCAAAGTATCGTAAGTTCCAAAGGTTTCTTTATAAAAACACAGTTAGATAGAGTGAGAGATAGATAGATAGATAGACACATACATACATACATACATACATACATATAAACATACATAGATGTAGTTAGATAGACAGATACATACATGCATACATATAATTAGATAGATAGATACATACATACATACATACATATAAACATACATAGATGTAGTTAGATAGACAGATACATACATGCATACATATAATTAGATAGATAGATACATACATACAAACATACATACATACATATAAACATACATAAATGTAGTTAGATAGACAGATACATACATGCATACATATAATTAGATAGATAGATATATACATACATACATACATACATACATACATACATACACATATACATGCATACATGCATGCATACACACACATAAATGGTAAAGCGAAGTTGATTCATGCAACTCCGGTCCATAAATTCGTTCATATTGGTAGGCTGAAATGTGTGCGTGTGTGTGTGTGGTGGGGGTGGGGACTTGACGCACAATATTAACATATCTTCGAATGACATTCGGTCTAATTAACCACTTATTAACCAAGAGTGTTCTACGTCTAGTTAAAAAGAATTTCGGGCCACTGGTTAAGTACCATAGCTATCAAAGAAACTGAAAGAACAAATCTTGAATGCTTACATCTGAATATGACGAGCTCATATTTACCTGATCTCCTAAGACATTTCAGTTTTTCTGTAAGTCTCCACTTCGTCATCTCCGTTAGAAATAAGTTAATTTGCAGCGTCTTTTTTTTCAGTTCAATTATTGAATTATCAAAAATTAATCTAATTATGTATAATCAACAAGTATGATGTTAAACGCGTGTGGATCTATAATGTATATAAGGAATGTAAGGAATGTACTGTTAGCCAAACCGTTAACCCCGCACATTGTTTGCCTCTTCGTTTTCTCTCTCATCTTATTTTTCTATCATCCCTTTCTAACGAAGAGCGAAGGCTCTAAACACTAAAGACTGTTCCATTCTTCCCGACCGTCAAACTAATACACCTGCTTGTCGTTCCATCAGCTGTGTTTGTCTTTTGTTTACTGCCTATTTGAATTGTATAATAACCTTATCCCCAACAGGAGAAGAAAGAATCGCGTTTCTGAAACTCCTATAAAATAAAGATTGTTTCGATTGAGCTGGTGCATAACAAGAACAGAAACGTAGAAAACAGCAACAAATGGAATTTGGTCATTTGGTCGGTCACATAAGATGGCGAATGAATTAAGCTCTTCTCGTTAAGCCAATGAACACTGGCTGCACACTCATTAATCACAAATGGCTAGTCTGTATTAATTACAAATCCGATGGGACAGCATTATCAATCATATACCAGTTAAACTCTCATGCAATGAGGGCCGTTCCGCGTTCAGGTCAAATTTCATTCGGTTTCTCTCTCACATTCCATCTTTGATCTACTCTTAGTGCTCCTATTGAAGTGAACGGTAGGAAAGTGATTGATTTGTGTTGGAAAATACAGTCGTGGCCAAAAGTTTGGAAAATTAAAATTGTTGTGCCCTAGTACAATTCGATTCAAATATATACAGCGCATATATTTGGGCATTTCATATAAACATTCCAATTTTCATACCTATGTTCCGAACTTTTGGCCACGACTGTATTATGTAGCGCATTCACTCTTGTTTCTTCGTAGAAAAAGGGTGAGCAGTGATGCCCTATAATAAGGCTACTTAAAAACCGTGAATAATTTTACGAGTAAGCGTTGATGGAAATAACGCTAAATAAATCATTGCTGTATGTTGCATTTGTCTAACAGTGTGCTTTCCACTCATCAAGTCTGCTTTTATGGTCATGAACTTATTACCAAGATCTTCAGCAATACTGGCGTTCAAAAACATAACGTGTTCTAGTTCTAGAGCTGATCATAAGACTTATCAGGTATTGAGATGTTAGAACTTTCAAATATTTCTGTCAGACTTACTAGTAACTAGTATATCTGACAGATTATAGTAATAGATGCATGTACAATATAGACCTCCCTTAATTAAGGTGGCCTGGTCATAAGAACTACTGGGTCATATTTAGAACTATCGAATGCAGATTTTGATAAAAAAAAATATGCGGTTACTGGCGCATGGCTTCAGGCTCACAACCATGAAATAGTGAGTTCGATTCCCGAATCGGGTTGTGTGTTGTGTTCTTGAGCAACACACTTTATTTCACGTTATTTCAGTTCACTCAGCTGTAGAAATGTATTAAGACGTCACTGGTGCGAAACTGTATCGACTTTTGCCTTTCCCTTGGATAACATCGGTGGCGTAGAGAGGGGAGGCTGGTATGCATGGGCGGATAATGGTCTTCCATAAACAACCCTGCCCGGACTTGTGCCTCGGAGGTGGACTTTCTAGAAGCAATCCCATGGTCATTCATGACCGAAGGGGCTCCTAGTTCAATCACTTGAATCGAGCAGAGTTTGTGTTAAAAGCGTTCCTTTTTGTAGATAGTTGTTTTCTCTAAACATAGAGCCGCATCACACTCACTGGTTTTACTGTACAAGCTCATTCATAAACGTACAGGCGTTTCACAGTTAGTGAAAAGAGTTATAAGCTGTATGATTTAAACATATAATTTAATGAATTCATAGATCCAAAATCTATGAGTACGTGGATGCATGTGTGCGCGTGTGTGTATCTGTGTGTCTATATGTATGAAAATAAGCTATAAATTCTTAAGACATATACCGCAATTGAAATGCAGCCGATTTCCTCAGGTCATTTCAAAGAAACGAGCCGGTGTATTGCAGATAGTAGTTTGAACTAAACAAACATAACGTGAACATTGTTCGGTCGCACTTGATATTGATCCTTTACAGCTAAACGAAAAATATGAGGCAAGCTTATACCTTAGATTAACGAACCTCAGTCCTATAATATTTTATTAACCTCGACAGAACTCAAACCAGTATTCAATAGTGGTGGGTGAGTTATCGCGAAAATCTATATGCAATAACACCAGAAGAATATTTATATATAGGTATTGCAGCATTCCTGTAATGTTAAATGTCATTGCATCCGTTTTGAAGACATATACAAGATATGTAGGTAATGTATATAGTGAAGATCATGTTGACTCGTACATCGCAAGAAATTTGACTCTATTCTTATCCTGGAGTCACACCATCTTTATGTAATGTACGTTGACATTCTTAAACATGATTTTAAAATAAGGTTAATCTAACACGTATACACGAGCATACATATACATATGTGTGTGTGTGTGTGTGTGAGAGAGAGAGAGAGAGAGAACGTGTGTGGATATTTGTCTATATATACATATGTATGTATATATATTTAATATTCATATATTTGATTGTGTTTTTGTGTATATTTATGGTTATGTATGCATAAAGAGGAAAATCTGTAAGTTACTTCAAGTAAATTTCCCGCCGGCGTAATATTCCTCTCTCTCTCCCTCCCCTCTCTGTTTCTCTCTCTCCCTCCCCTCTCTGTTTCTCTCTCTCTCCCTCCCCTCTATCTTTCTTTCTCTCTCTCTCTCTCTCTCTCTCTCTCTCTCTCTCCCTCTCTCTCTCTCACATACATAGAAACTCTATATTCTCTTCGAACTCTTCGGTAGCTTGATATCATTTACTTTGCTAATTTCATTTTCTTATGTACCGAGTTCGTAATTGCTTTCAGAATTCGACACACTGTCGACAATTATTCACTAGACAAATCATTAATACTATTTCCGCACATATTATCATATAAAAATCTATTTGAGAGAAATGCTCTTACACATTTTTTAAACATATACTAATGGATTTTGTGACATTTATTAACCTTTCTATTTCATTCTTACATTTTTATCTTCCTTTTAATCTTATCTGTCCTCCGTTATACTCCTCTTTTACTAGAATAATTTGATGTTGATTTAATCATTAGACAGATACAATTGTAGATCAAATGGTAAAACTTCCTTTGTTCGCTGGTAATAATTTGTTTTAAGTTATTTAATTCCATTCAGGAAATGTTTTCGCCTGTGGCTGAAGGTTCCATTTCACTGTTTAAATTAAACTAAGATACGTTTCCCCATTTCCTTAAACCGGATTCAATTTCAAAATCTCACCAGAGGAACATTGCAAATTTAACTAAATAGAAAATACATCTGAGGAAGAAACATTGGCTAGTTTACCGTTTATTTACTGTGTTTGTTTTAACCTTATAAATACAATAGAAATGAAATAAAGAATTCTGAAAAAAGAAATGAGAACTACTCGAGGAAAACGCAATTACATTCAGGATACAAACTCTTTGTCGAACATTCAAGGGTCGATAAATATGTACCCACTCGGTCATTAATTTTAATTAGATATGACTTCGTAGACAATGAAAGTTACACCTTCTTTCTACGGAGTGGACCATAACACCTGAAGGGCGAGTGAGATGGTAATGGTTAATAATGCTAATGCCGCATTCTAAAACAGAATATAATAGAATACACATGATTCATTAATTGGAATTATTCCAGCAACAACGTTGAACAAAAACGCATATGTACACACCATAAAGCGATACAGACTTATATGTTTACATGTACACATGCCATATCTACACACAAATGTGTATGTGTATTTATCACGCCTTAGGATAATAATAAATTATATACATGCATATATATATATATATA
>NC_068983.1:20593021-20600521 GCF_001194135.2 Octopus bimaculoides
ATATAGATAGATAGATAGATATATACAAGGTAATGAATTTACTAAAGAAATTTGCAATATAAGAAGTATTTGTATTTCTATACTGTTTCTCTTTCCTTTGCAAAATATCATTTATTATTAATATTTTTCATTTACCTATGAATTGATAGTTTGTATTACAAGCGATTGTAGATGATCTGAGTTTATATATTCACTTCCTGTAAATTGCTTATTGGTTAATATGGTTGACACATTCCAGTCAACACAAATCTCTATAACTCAATTCCGTATTATTTCTTACACATATAAAATTAATACAAACAGCAGTTTGCAATGCTTCACCAAAAAAGAGAATTATAATTGTCCCTAAATGTGACTAGGGTGGTGGGAAACACCGATATTGCTAGAAATAAGAGCTAAACGGCTCTAATGCTGTAGTTAACGCACATGAATGAAAACATATACACTAACAGGGGTCATAATCGTCCGAAAAGTGCCGATCGAGAATTCTTTAACGTCAGTATTATACATATATAATCAGGGTTATCATCTCATAACGTGCAAATAAAAGCTCCGCTGCCATTATTGGCTATCACATGCCACCCTACAGCAGGATATATTCAAACGCTTGATAAACATGTGGAACTCCGCTATTGCATAGAGTTAATATAAGAATAAGATAACACGAATATGGAAATAGCAGGCTTTAACAGCAACTGACAACAGTTTTTCCTGTACTGGATACCAGCTTTTAGTTGGTGAGTTTACATTGATATATCATTAGGATATCAGATTATTCTTTAGAATATCTGAATAATAAACATTATTCAGAGACAGTTGTGTGCTGGTGATTCTTTAGCTGGAATGCGATGAAGCGCTGTTCAATTTCTGTGATCTTCCTCAGATATACCATATAATAGATATGGTATATACTCACGACGGGCTTCTTTCAGTTTCCGTGTACCAAACTCACCCATAAGGCTTTAGTCGGCCCGAGACCATAGTAGAAGACACTTACCCAAGGTGTCACGTAGTGGGACTGAACCCGAAACGATGTGTTTTGGGAAGCAAACTTCTCACAACACCGCCACACCTGCGCCTATATATATATATATATATATATATATATATATATGTGTGTGTGTGTGTGTGTGTGTGTGTGTGGGTGTGTGGGTGTGTGTGTGTGTGTGTATGGTGTGTGTGTATAAAATGGTAATTATTAATGTCAAATACAATCATTATGACAGTTTTGTTAGGGAAATCCATAACCTTGTAGAATAATTATTCGGCAGTAGTGCTTGACTAATGCTTTATTATAAAACTAGAAGGATTAATGTGCAAAATTTATCATGGCAGGCTTTGGAAGAAGAACGAAACATAATTAACTAAATATAGCCTTTATCATGCCTAACAATGTAATGCATGTGATTCAAAAAATATTAGTTATATTCATCATGTTAATGTTAGGTTGAATTTAAAATGAATTGCTTAAGCGAACTAATTCAAATTAATGAGAACACATTCAAATGTTAAAAATTAAGAAGGAAAGGAAATCATGTAAAAATTTAAAACATAAACGATGTAAGATGGAGAATACAGAAAGAATGAGGTAGATGTCTTTTGTGTTAATGAATGGATATTCCTACTAGCTCACTTTTTGTATAAAACCCAATCATAAACACACACGAGCCATTGCATGTACAGTAAAATGAGACGACATCTGGCAACGTTATCCCTGTTACCACTATCTACAACAACAAAACACGGGAAAAGAGCTCGACCTACCAGATATAAAAACCACACATCCATCAAATCATACTGTACTATGTTAAAAATGGAAGGAAACATTAAATAATGTAATCGGAATTGTCACTAAAACGGTTGTATGCAGTTTGATGTATATATGGTTGCAGTTTCTAGCAGATCGAATGACCAATAAATGATTAATAAATGTTTGTTGCTGAACTGGGGTCGGCTGTGCAATGAGTAAACTTTGTAGACGTTAATATTGGTTTCGGATTTTGGCATAAACCTAGCCATTTTAGGGAACTGGGTAGTCGATTACCATCGACAGCAGTACTCAACTAGTCTTTCTTTTATCGATCCCAATTAATGAAAGTCAAAGTCGACATCGGCGGCATTTGAAATCAGAGCATGAAGACGGACGAAATGCCTCTATGCATTTTGTCGGGCGTACTAACGATTCTACCAACTCGCTGCCTCATATGAACGTTATTATTAGTTTAAAACTTTAGTTTCAAACACAAGTCCAGCAATTACGGGGTGGAGACTAGTAGATTACATCGACCCCCGGGTTCAACTGGTACTTATTTTATCGAGCACGAAAGGATGAACGGCAAAGTTGACCTCAGCGGCATTTGAACTGAGAACTTATAGACTATCGGAATGCCACTAAGCATTTCGTTAATAATGGGCAACATTGTCCATTACGCCACTCTAGTTTTTCTTGACCTACAATTTGCACGAATAAGGTTGCTAGGTCTTGCAAACCGAGCTCCAGCGTAAAAGTAGATTTGCTTGTATTTAAATGCTATAGCTGTTTAGATTACGGGTCTAAATTAGATTATTTTGAATTATTTTGATGTTAGCCGTAAATAAAAAAACAAAACAAAAAAAACTACAGAAATATAACCACAAACAAAATTACTAATACCGCATGTGTATCATACGCTGCATATTAACCATTAGCTACGAAATTGCAACATATTATGTTGCATAATATTAATTTTTTCATGGTAGTTGACTTTTAACAGTAACAATTTAAACCGCCATTTAATGAACACCTTGCGTTCTATTGTCTCTCCCTTGTCGAGTTAGAATTCATATTTTTCCTTTCATTTTCTCCCCAAAGAAAATATATTAATAATATATTAATTAACCGCCTGGTTTTTATTTTCTGAAAAAAAAAAAAAAAAAAAAAAAAGTTTATTGAAGCCGTACACTATATTCATATTAAATTATTCTCCTTCATTATAGCAATAATAATAATAATAATAATAATAATAATGATAATAATAATAATAATAATAATAATAAAAATAATAATAGTGATTATTATTATTATTATTATTATTATTATTATTATTATTATTATAGACTGTGTTGTCGTATTTGTTGATGTTATTGCTCGCAGTATTTATGTTTTCATCTTTGATTTTTCATAAACTAAAGGAGTTTGCTATTGATTTCTCGTTGCATGTTAAAAGGTTGCACATTTTAATTAGTTCTCTTCCGTTCAGTTCTATAAGGTCGATGTCACCGGACATGCGTATTAACCTTCATCTGCAAAGGGAAATTAAGCTAATGCAACTTTAATATGTGTCATACTATAATGGGGGGGGGGTTATTTTTATCCCATTTTTGTAATACGTGTCCCCTTCTCTGAATCTTAGATCATTAATGTTATCTCTACGAAATATGAGTTTATCTAACCTGGAGCTATAATGTTACATGTATTTTCTTTTCTGTGTTATTATTACACGTAGAAACATCGTTTTAACTTATTAATAGGGTAAACAGTTAAATCTAGCCGCCAGCAGGGCATTAGCTCTGTAGAAGTGTTGCTCTTTAATTAGATATTTAATGCGAAATTCATTCTATGTATAGTGAAGCTAGGAATACTAATGGTGAGGTCGAAAAGTGGTCTGACATGACAAAAAAAAAGGAAGAAAAGAAAAGAATAAGAAAAATGTCCTTGACGATGGACATTCAATCTCATTCTATTTTCTATCCAAGATTTCAGCTGCAGCAAACACTAATGGGTACTCAACATAAACTAAAACATCATGATGTCATTAAAGTGTTTTCTTTCTTTTCAAATCAAATCTTGCTCTCTCTCTCACTACACGTAATGGCATTCGGTACAATTGTAAATAACATTTTTAAAAATTAACATAAGAATATTGTATAATGGAAAATGTTTTAACAGTGAAATCTAATGACGGCTCTATCAGGTTTTCAATTTATAAACGGTAAATATCAGTATAGATACTGAATGCATTTCTTATTTTAATTGGCAACAATACCACCACAACCAGCAACAAAAACACAAAAACGATTTTTTGTCAATTTGACATGATAACGCTTGGCACGAATTCAGTAACGCTGAATCTTAGTATTAAGCTCGAATTTAATAAACGATATTCAGTCGATACCCAATAGCATTAGGTTTGTATTGAGACCTAGTGAGCCACGCTCTCATTCAACTAGTCTGAGTAGAATAAGAACCAATCTTTATCGTTCTCTTGTATAATGTCGACTACTACTCTTTGACTAGAGCATTACCCGGGTGTTTACCATTTAAAACAAAAGACATGAAATTTGCTATATTTGTTGAATAAAAAAGCTATTCAACTGCGATGTTTTTGATTTTTCTGTGTGTTAAGCACTTGGGACTGTACGTGCATGTTTGGTGGTTCAATAAGAATAAAAAGAAACTCGAAAAATTCAGCTTGAAGCTTTTCCTAAATATATAATCATGAGTGGCTGTAAAGGTAAAATGTGGAAGAAAACTATCCAAATTGCAGAGATAGCTCAAGAAACAGGAGAATGCTAAAAGTAAAGGGGTCTATGACCAGTTACAGTAAGAATAAACCTGATATTGTTACCACGATACTTAAACATTAAAATATTATATCCTCACCGTTTTCTCCGATGTTTAGGGTACATTTTTGTAGTTTCGAAGAAATTACAAACGCCGTGAATATTATAAAAGCAGGGTTTCGCTACCCGTGTATTTAAATTTTCCTTTGGATTTTTACATCGTTTCTTTTAATTTCAGTACAACTGTTTTGTCTCTTACTTGGTTCAACCATTAAATTGCGACTATGCTGGAACATGGTCGATTAAAGACTTTGAAACTTTCAATCGAACAAGTCCATCCCAGAGCTTGTTCTTTAAGCCATGTACTTATACTACCGATACCGGTGATAAATGCAAAGACACACACGCATGCAGACACAGGCGCATATACACACAGAACAGATTTCCATATAGTTTCGGTCTTAGAAATTTGCTCACAGAGCATTAGTCGGCTCAATGGTGTAAGAGATGACACTTGATCGAGCTGCCGTGCATTTAAACTGATCCTGAAACCATGTAGTTACAAAGTGAGCATCTTAACAACACAGTCATGCCGACGATAATATCATTGCCTTTTGAAAATGTTCTTTTTTGTTCTTCTTAATCTTTTCAGAGAAGGAATGTCTACTCGATTTACATTTTTATTTTCATGAAGGATTGCTGCTGACACAAACTCTAATTCGGATATAAATGAATATTTATTTAAGTTAACTAAAGACTTACTAACATTTTCAGAAATTCAGAAAATAGATGCGAATAAACAAAATAATATTATTCACAGTAAATTATTATTTCTACTACAGAATTGAAACAAGTTTTATCCCCATATTTTGCGAAAGAGCTGCCATGCCAACGTCAAATATATGCGACTACTGAGCTTTTCATTCATCCTCAGCTTCGATAAAAATACACACCTATGCGCAAACAAACATACCTTCATACTCACACATATGTATACTGAACTTTCAGTCTTTAAGAAACATACACACTTGTACACTCGTTCCCATACCACTCTTCATTTTACAAAAAAAGCAAAAGTAATTCAAATTTGCTTTCTTTGATCTTCATATATTTTGCTACGATTGCGTCTTTCAAGTCTTTAAAGTATCGGACTCCATGCTATCATAGCGGATATTTTGAAATCAATTAAAAAATGCCTCTTTAATCCTTCAATAGCAATATACTGACACCGGCTCTTGATTTCAGGGCAGCACAATATCTAAAAAATGACTTTAAAGCAATTTTTTTTGTCACAAATAATCATAAATCTTGCCCTAATTCATCAGTCCTATCTTAAAATTCATACCCTGCAGTCATGTCATACACTTTGATTTTTCATACCACCGTATCTTTGTCAGCGGCCACATCTCTAACCCTATCATCAAACCGCTATTTCCACCTCCTTGTTCCCTTTCATCAATCAATCATCTTTTTTGCATCGTGATTCACTCCTCCACCCACTTTTTAATACATTATTACAGTCGATACACTAATTTTAGTAACACTGCTATATTCACCGAAATGATATTGACAGAAATGCAGTCACAGCAGGACCTGGTGTCGATAAAATTAATTTGTGATTAGGAACCGAAACTTTTTGTGAGAAATAAGATATTTAGTTTCAAGTGATGCTCTACTCCCCGACTCCACATGCTATGCATGTTTCTTGAGTACACTGTCTTAATAAAACGGTGATGGTCACGGTTCGGATATTTGTCATTATAGGTCTGCTCGATCAGATTTGAACTGAATAATCCTTTCTGTAACAGGCACAGGGCCTTGTGGGGAGACGCGAGTCGATTACATCTACCCCACTGCTCATCTAGTACTTACTTTATCGCTCTGGAAAGAACGAGAGGAAAAATCGACGACGACAAATACTGCTAAGCATTTTGTCTGACGTGCTAACGATTCAGCCATCTTATCACTTTAGCTAAATACTAAATAATCATTTCTGCTACAGGCATAAGACCTGGAATTTCGGGGGAAGAACATAGTCAATTATATCGACCCCAAAACGTAACTAGTACTAATTTTATCGACCTAGAAAAATTGAAAGGCGACATCGACCAAGACAGAATTTGAATTTGGAACGTAAAATTGAGAATACATGCCGCTAAGCTTTTTGTCTGGCGTGGTAACGATTGCGATAGTTCACCCTCTTAGCTAAGTGGTAAATAATCCTTTCTGCTAAAGCACATGATGATCTGGTATGTATTTTACCGACCCCGAAATTTGAACTCCTAATGTAAAGTCAGAAGAAATGCCGCTAAGCATTTTGTTTTGCTGTTCTCTTATATCGGATTCATAGAACATCAGAAGTGTTAAGCGCAGATGCCGAAGAAGAACCCCCGATACTAACACAAATTAGCAAATTCCAGGAAGATTAATCGATATGGAACTCTACCGGGGTATGTTTGGATGAAATGCATCGCTATTGAAAATGCAACCACTTTCCATTTGAAAACTTATATATAATACATATATGTATGTATGAGCGTGAGTGTTAATTATTCAAACTGACATCAATTACAATTTTAAATATACCAATTTAACGGACGATACAATCAAGTAAGTTTAATCCATAACCATCGAAATTCACTTCATTATATCTCAAATACATATCAATTGAGACCCTTTTATGTCCAAGATAATTTCTTGTCATCACAACATACAACAATAATATATGTGTGTATATAAATGTATATAATTAAGTATCTAAGTTTTCTCCTACGTGTATCTGCAACAAAAAGGATATAAACAATTACATCTTCAATACAACTCTTTTATCCATTTAAATTATATTTATATACATTTTATCTATTTAAATTTTGTAAATAATAATACAGACATGTTCATCGGGAACACTGCTTGTTGCTTGTGTGGTTTGTTTCGATGTGTTTTGCCAATTCACTGAAT
>NC_068983.1:20602610-20605680 GCF_001194135.2 Octopus bimaculoides
ATATATAAATCAAAATAAGCAACACGGATTTCAAAGATGATTGCAGTACGCACGTTTCATGCTACTCCATTTATTTAAGTAATGCGAGCATTACATTAAATGCAATATGTAGAGCAATTTTCAGCTGCAGGAAAATGCAGAAAATTACAGTAGAATAGACATTATAATTGTGGCAACATTTCAAATCCAAGTGGGAGGAAGAATACATAAAAATCCATCTTGACATAGCTAAGTCTATAGATTCCAGTCCACCAAAATCCATATAAATAATTCGGGGACAATTTCAATAATATACGACTTGAATTTTTAAAAAGCGTCGCTGTCTGAATTACTAAATCATCTTTAGTAGAAATCTTAATGACGATCTTAGCTGTCAACTGCACAGACACGTCCGGAGACAAAAGGCGTCATTGATAATGCGTCATCATGTCTTATTTGTATTAAATATTCGTTGCATTTACGTGATTTAACACTTTTTGACAGCAGATATTTTATTGTTTTCGTTTATTAAAAGTATTGGTTTTGTCTCTTGTCAAAGAAATATGTAACTTCACATTATTGTTTGTTATTTATTTATCTTTTGTATTGTTTGTAAACGTATTAACATACCATATTTTCTTTATTGGAAGTCTAGCCGCAATTATTAATGCTCTTGTTGCAATATATGAGGATGTGTCTAATAATATCTGACCAAAATAATAAAGTCAACTTAAAAATTGAGTTGTGTGCTTGTATATGCGTATGAACACGCAGACAAACACACGTGCATACATATCTATTTTTGTGATTGTTTGTGTGTATACACGCACATCTCTCTTTCCCCCTTCTCTCTTCACCCTTGCTCTCAATTTATCTATCTTCATATATATATATATATATATATATATATATATATATATTGGTCAGAGGAAGAGGGAGAGTGAGATCGGTAAGCTGGTAATTCTTGTATCGTAATTTTAAATCAGCTGCTGACGTACAAATTTTTAAAGTTGGGTAACTGCGTAACTTAATAAAAGGAAACATATTTTTACATATCATAGATATGAATGACTGAAAAACGAAAACCCTTTTGACAATGCGTCACATATTCATCTACTCAATAACCATACACAGAACCTTTGGTATAACTCTTTCTTCGCTTTGAATCACGTTATAGTTTTACGTCTTTAGCACCATATCAGTACATAAAGCACATGAAAACGAAAAAAAAGTGATTATAGTTAGTCTTCATGAACAGATAAATGTTCAATTCTACGACCATATTTTAAGAAATAGTAATTTTGTTGGTAAGGCTGTTTCTCATTGAAATTTACTCAATAATTAGAAATACTGTTTGCAAGCTTTCAATAATTCAAATCTTTGAATCATTTCCAAAATTTCAGAGACCAATAATTAGATGATTTACTTCTCCGAGGAGGGTTAATCACACCAACAGGCTGGTCCAACTCATTTACAAACGAGTTCGATGGAGCAACATGAATTGAAATACTTTGCTCAAGATCACAATCTGTGACTCAGTCCACGAATGGAAATCACATCCTTATGTCATAAGCGGAGCACTTTAACTAGTAGTCCATAAACACACGAAAAATACGTGTAAAAAGTACAATTATTTCAATTAACCGCAAATCCGCCAGAAGAGGTGGCTCTAACCACCGCGCCGCAGTCTAGTATTTAACCGTGAATCATTTGATCCGGGTACGCACAGGAAGAATGCATTTTTATATTTTATTAGCATTTAATTGACCTTCGCAATCTGCAGGGTGTTTTGTATTATATGTGTATTATAAATATAAAATATGTGTCATATATGCAATAATTAAATTATACATAATATGAACGAACTTTCCTGTGTTTTGTTGTGTTTTGCATGGAAAAATTACTTTGAATGAAACCGGACCGTGATGCATAAAGTGTTGGGCACCACTGCTCTATAAAATAATTTACCTGTATAGTTTTCTATTACTAATTTCTACACAGTGAAGCTGTACGAATATCGTATTACCTACGAAAATCCTATCTTTCGCTGTTACAGTTGTGAAGTGTTAGTTTATATTAATATTTAACGAAAGACTAATATACACCGTATTAAATTGAATCTCAAAGAATATTCATTTACTGAATCCTTGACACTTTTCACCAAACAAGATGATAGATCATTTCTAGTTGTCTACACTGAGGCAAGAATAACACCGACATCAGTTAAACGATTACTTCTGTAACGAATGTCTCATGATTATTTAGATGCAGCACCGATGTCTTATATTAAAAAGCCGATATATTTCAGTGTTCTCTATATCTATTCCACATTAAATCTTAACAGACTTGACATGTTCTTTCTCACCTAACCTCGTTGACGTTGGTATAGCGCCTTTGCAGTCTATAATCAATCATTTACTATCTTAGCATTTTTATTTATTATTACAGACAAATGAAAAAAAAAAACGAAAAGGTGTGTTTCAATCATATGGCATGGTATATCCTTAGATAAATAAGAAACGACGTTGAATGGAACGTTACAAAAACATACAAAACATGTCAAGTATAAAGTTTTCTCACTTAGATACTGAGAAAAGACGTGCAAGAATTTTGCTTTTTCATACGATGAAATTCATTTATTTATTCTAGCTGTTATTGCTTTTTACGTAGAAGGAAAAAAAGAATCATCTTTGAAAGAAAAGAAATTTAAAAACAAAAAAACAGAATCAAGAATATTTGTGAACAAGTGGAAGGCTTCAATATCTTAACCCATGTAAAATGCTTCACCGTGAACTGCTTCTTATGTTTCTTTGATTTGGACAACAAACACAGACACACTTACTCTCTCTCTCTCTCTCTCTCTCTCTCTGTATATCTCTCGTGCGCACACACGCGCATACACACACGTATTCACGCGGTAAACATTAGTCAAAACCTCTTCTTACTTGTATGCACGTGCGTGTGTATGTGTGTGGGAGGGGGGTATAGAACCTCATAAGGCGAATACCGCAGTATTCACTGTTTTACTAATGTATCCACGTTAAGTAGGATATGAAGATTACTATTCGGCATTAATACCGCGTCGGTCAGT
>NC_068983.1:20607314-20607769 GCF_001194135.2 Octopus bimaculoides
TGTGTGTGTGTGTGTGTGTGTGTGTGTGTGTGTGTGTGTGTGTGTGTGTGTGTGTGTGTGTGTGTGTGAATTTAGACAGATGAACTGTGTGTGCGTTTGATGGGAGTACAATTTGTTGCGACCACGTCTTGTCGTAATAGTTCAGTGTTGAACAGGACCCCTATTGTTTGGACAGGAATTTCAAAAACGTGTTGACAAAATTTTTACTGCTATTTTAAGAGATGAATAGCATCTGTTGTATGCACTGTCCCTGTTTGTGTTTATCAATTCGTCCATCCATCTCTCTAGTAACATCAACTCTATCTATCTATCTATCTATCTATCTATCTATCTATCCAGCTATCTGTCTATCCATCTATCCACCAATCTATCTATCTGTTCGTCTATCCATCTATCTATCTATCTATCTATCTATCTATCTATCTATCTATCTATCTATCTATCTATCTATCTAT
>NC_068983.1:20607779-20608947 GCF_001194135.2 Octopus bimaculoides
ATACATACATTCTGCCTCTCTGTCTCTGTTGCCCACGCTCTTTCTTTCTCTCTCTTTCTCTATCCGTCTATCTACTTGTCTGTCTATGTATCTGTCTCTCACTTTCTCTCTTTGTATTCGTTTTCTGTGTGTGTGTGTGTGTGTGTGTGTGTGTGTGAATTCGGTGACATTCATAAATACTCATTAATCAAATTTCCTAATGCAGTCATTTTTGCAAATTTGTTTACTTCAAAGACATAAGGAAATATTGGCATCCCTTAAAAATATTAGAAAGGTGAGTGTGTTCGAAATATAAATGGTTGTCCAGAAGTTGCATATGTGAACTGTATTGTGAAATTAGAATATACTCATTGAAAAGAAGTGTTTAAGAGCATTACTAAAGGCTCTATTTGAAATACATGCATACACATACATACATACATACATACATACATACATACATACATATATATGAGTATGTGCACGCACACTGACCGACACGCATGCACACAAGCAAACAACCAAACAAAAAGAACATAGCTCGGATAACGGACAGAGTCAACGACTATTGAAAAGTTGCAAGATAGAACGAAAATTTTAGGAAAAAAATGAATGAGTAAATGAATGGAAATCGAACTGGGGAGTGTGTTAAATAATAAGGAATTAAAGAGAATAAATCTCCCCAGGCACACTAATATATATATATATATATATATATATATATATGTATGTATGTGTGTGTGTGTGTGTGTGTGTGTGTATGTGTGTGTGTGTGTGTGTGTGTGAGTGCGTAGAAAATAAGGAACTGATAAACTGTAGCGACTCCAAGACAAGCGTACATATATATATATATATGCAAGTATACATTATATATATACATACATACATATATATATATATCATCATCATCATCGTTTAACGTCCGCTTTCCATGCTAGCATGGGTTGAACGATTTGACCGAAGACTGGCAAGCCAGAAGGCTGCACTAGGCTCTAATCCGATCTGGCAGAGTTTCTACAGCTGGATGTGCTTCCTAACGCCAACCACTCGGAGAGTGTAGTGGTTGCTTTTACGTTCCACCTGCACGAGGGCCAGGCACACGGTCACACTGGCAACGGCCACGCTCAAAAATGTGTTTTTTACGTGCCACCTGCACGGGATCCAGTCCAGCGGCACTGGCAACGACGTA
>NC_068983.1:20609150-20611075 GCF_001194135.2 Octopus bimaculoides
ATATATTCGAATTAAAAAATTCTTCGATTTTACAAATTAAGGTATACCTGCCCTTTGAAATACATGACTATTTTCCATCTGTTTTTGTATTCGTCTATACGTTTGTTTGTATGTATACGTACATGTTTGTGAGCGTGTACGGTTAATTTTGTTAAGATGTTGTTGTTTTTGTTTTGTTACTTTTTATTCTAGTTTGGCTATTATTTTTCTATTTTGAATATGAGACAGAAACGTATGAAATTCTTCAGAAATACTTTGATAAACAGACATTGAAATCTCATTACAAAGGATTTTTTTGTTTCAAAATACTATGATATCGTAATCGCTTCTAACTCTGATCGAATACGGTGGGATGCATAATTGTTTGGTCACGTAGTTACCGATTCTTGTGAGTGTATTTGTTTGGTTTTGTTGGCTCTCATTAAAAAGTAAAACTTGCTTCATCCCTGAAAATTTTCCTTTACATCTGAGAACTGACAATTGTTGTTAATAAGAGGTGAAACAAGTTATTCCTTAGACTGTCTAATATTACACAAACTATGGCGGCGAGGTGAGAGAATCGCTATCGCGCCGGAAAAAATGCTAAGCCTCGTTTCGTCCGCATTTACGTTCTGAATACTGCCGAAGTCGACTTTTCCTTTCATTCTTTCAGGGTCGATAAAATAAGTACCAGTTAAGCACTGGCGTGTATGTAACCGACTTATCCCTCCACCGAAATTTCTAGCCTTGTGCCAAAATTTGAATTCAATATTGCATAATCTATGGCGACGAATTGTTAGCGCGCCGGGGAAAATGCTTAGCAGCATTTTCACCGTCTGTACGTTATGAGTTCAAGTTCCGCCGTGGCGGACTCTACCTTTCATTCTTCCGCCTTTGATATAATAAGCACCATATTAGTACTGAAGAGCTGATGTAATTGACTTATCCCCATCACCGCCTCCGAAACTGCTGGCCTTGTGCCAAAATTTGAAACCAATATTACATAAACTACTCAAGATTGGATAAACAACTTTGTGTTATACTTCATAATACCCGCATGTATAGGTTTCTGATAGATAGTTCTGTGTAAAAATTTGGCTATAAAAATGTACGCTACATTTGGAATCACTCGAATTTTAGTTATTAGATTGTTTGGCGCTTTACTCCACTTTACTCCAACGAAGAATGGCTATTTGGATTCATTTGTGCGGCATTCATAACAACAACGCCCTTTATGCCTTCTTGGGTCTTCGTTCAATTCAGTTCATGTCTCATAGGTTACCATTCATTATTATGAGAGATCTCAGCACTTTTAGTTTTGTCAACCACTTTCTAGATTCGTGTCTTACTATCCTGTTCTTCCTTTTTTATAAAGATATCAATACAATAAATTACGCACACAGAATGAAAATAATTTAAAGCCTCTTATACGCTTGATGTGGATATTTGAAGAAAATATGCGAAAATTTCTTTTATATTGTTACATCTTTGGCACTGCGATATTCATAAATAGTGTCTTAATTTTTTAAGTTTTAACAGGGTACAAAAATAATAATTGAAGCATTGTTGATAAATTGATGAATATATAGATAAAAATTAAATTGAATAAATACTTAAAGTCCCTATTCATGTAAGCAGCAGTAGTTGAGTTATTTCGATAGTTATTCTTTTATTCTTTTACTTGTTTCATTCATTTGATTACAGCCATGCTGGAGCACCGCCTTGAAGTATATTGGTCAAAGAAATCGATCCCATTACTTTTTTTAAGCCTAGTACTTATTCTATCGGACTCTTTTGCCGAACTGCTAGATTAGGGAGCGTAAACACACCAACGCCGATTATCAAGCGATGATTGGGGACAAACACACACACACACACACACATACTCACG
The DNA here is from genome assembly GCF_001194135.2 of Octopus bimaculoides. NCBI lineage: Eukaryota > Metazoa > Mollusca > Cephalopoda > Octopoda > Octopodidae > Octopus > Octopus bimaculoides. Next base: position 20,611,021 of record NC_068983.1, read on the forward strand.
CACGCACACACACACACACACACACACACACACACACACACACACACACACACAC
>NC_068983.1:20611112-20612748 GCF_001194135.2 Octopus bimaculoides
ATATATATATATATATATATATATATATATATACGACAGGCTTCTTTCAGTTTCCGTCTACTAAATCCACTAACAAGTGTATAGTAGAAGATACTTGCCCAAGGTGCCACACTGACACTGAACACGGAGCTATGTGGTTGGGAAGCAAGCTTTTTACCACACAGCTACATTTGCGCCTGTTGATTGTTACCTTATCTTCTCAGTATACTATCTCTTGATCACCACTGAGAGTGTTTTACAAATAAGCAGAACCGAAATCCTTATAGAAGTACTAAGGGATAAGAAACTAACTACCGAAGAGCCAGTTTTGATACAAATACGAGAAGGCAATTACAATCATCAAGTTCAAGCGAACAATACATCCTTAGAATGGTATACCAATTTTAGTAGCAGAGTGTTGCTTTATTTTAGCAATTTAGTAATATCGGGTGGAGGTGCAATAGACCATTGGTTAGGGCAGCGGACTCGCGGTCATAGGATCGTGGTTTCGCTTCCCAGACCGGGCGTTGTGAGTGTTTATTGAGCGAAAGCACCTAAACCACCTCGAGACTCTGGCAGAGGGTGGTGGCGAACCCTGCTGTACTCTTTCGCAACAACTTTCTCTCACTCTTACTTCCTGTTTCTGTCGTGCCTGTAATTCAAAGGGTCAGCTTTGTCACACTGTGTGACATTGTGTCACGCTGACTATCCCCGAGAACAACGTTAAAAGTACACGTGTCTATGGAGTGCTCAGCCACTTGCACGTTAATTTCCCGAGCAGGCTGTTCCGTTGATCGGATCGACTGGAACCCTCGACGTCGTAAGCGACGGAGTGACAACAACAACAGAAATATCGGATAGCGAAGGTAACTCTGGCATGATTTGAGCGTAAAACGCAAGCAACGTAACTGAAAATACCTACCGAAACGAACTTGCTTTGTCATGTTAATGGTGCTGCCAATCAAACTCTTTAATTCTCTATAATATTAACAATATCATTTGCCTCCAATCTCTTTCAAATCCTAACTTCAGTCGCTTCGTTTGCTACTTTTTGTCTAATACACAGATTTTGTTGCAATTATGACAGGCACTATCATAATAGGCTTTACACCTGAGTTTAAAGCAAGCATCCACATTCTGAAAGCAGTATCCTCCATAAACCACACAAGCAAACACATATATTTACGTATTAGAAACGACTAACGTTTATTATCCCTCTAACATTTTAATTCCATAGTCTAGAATATGCTCTATTTTTTTCCGTTTTGCTAGCAATTACTTATGCGTATGCGTCTGTCGTTCGTTCATTCTGAGCCTGTAAGCTGTCATTCAGTGAATATATATGCATAGCTTCATGTATTTCACTTAAAATGTATAGCTAGGTGTAGTGAGGATCGTGTACGTAGCTGTGTTCTCCTGAAAGTATTATTTTCAATTGCTGCTAAGGAGGGTGAGCAACAGCAGCATTACCGTCAAGAATAACATGTTTGCAAGCACGTGTAATTAATTATATGATGCAGTCTTGTATAAAAACAAAACAACGCTTGATTATCGCCCACATAATATGTCAAGCTACACGAAGAAGCACACGCATAAACATACATATACATAGCTACACGCATATGAATACATACATATATATATATATATATATATA
>NC_068983.1:20613568-20617506 GCF_001194135.2 Octopus bimaculoides
ATATATATATATATATATATTGTCTGAGAGACTTTTGTGTCATCTGTATAGCTAGCAAGGCTCGCTATCTGAGCAGCCGAGGGCATGTTTGAGAAGGCCAACATGATTAGCAGTGGCCCTAAGACAGTGCCCTGTGGAGCACCAATTGCTATTTGTGTTTCCTCGGAGGTGGCTCCTTTGGCCACTACTGCCTGACCTCTATATTTTAGAAAGCCATTCTCCAATTTGTCCGTTTATGCAGAGATCACGCAGTTTGTGACATATCATTCCGTTGTCAACTTTATCAAAGGATTTTGCAAAATCGAGATATATCACGTCTACACTTGAGTCATTCAGTAGCTGTTTTAACATCTAGTCGTAGTGGATGTCGCGTGTTTGACAGCTTCTACCTGGTGGAAATCCACGCCGGGTGTCAGTCAGCAATTCATTTTTTTCTAGGAACGCGATTAGTTTCTTGCGGATTATTGGTTCCATGATGTGTGAGGTCAGAAATATAGGTCTAAAACTTTTAGCATCTGCTCTGCTTCCTCCCTTATGGATAGGTCATATTATCCCTTCCTTCAGTTTGTCTGGGAGCTTATCAATTGCAAGGAAGCTCTGGAAGAGTAGCTGCAGCAGTTTTGTAAGAGTACGCTTGCAAGATTTGAGTAGGGCCGCTGGAAATCGATCCGGGCCAACAGCTGAGTTTGTGTTAACCTCATCTAAGGCCAGTATTACACCTTCTTCAATCTTTATGTACTCAATATTTTTTACCTCTTTGGTTTTAGTTAATGTGGCAAAGAATTCCACTGGTTTTTTTACTTACCTGTGTCCCAGTGAACACACTTTGCAACTGTTCATTCAGTATTTCACTTACCCACACGGGGTTTCCTGTGAAGGAGCCATATTATGTATATATATATATATATATATATATATATATATATGTGTGTGTGTGTGTGTGTGTGTGTGTAAGTACATATATGTATATATATGTATATGTATATATATGTATATATAAATATATATGTATATCTATATAATCATAAATATATAGGGATTGACAGTAACCTGCTTCTCCAACATACTGAGAATTCAGAAATAGCAGTCAAAGAACTACTGATTTCAAAACTACAAATTATTACTCCAGATTGATAGCGATATTTTTGATACACACAGAACAAAAAACAATAGAGAAGAGTAAAAACCTTCGCCTTTAGTTAATTTAGTACAATTGTTTCACAGTTAAGAGTACATAATACTCTATTCTGATCTTTAGCTGAAGATCAGAATAGAGTATTATGTACTCTTAACTGTGAAACAATTGTACTAAATTAACTAAAGGCGAAGGTTTTTACTCTTCTCTATTGTTTTTTGTTCTGTGTGTATCAAAAATATCGCTATCAATCTGGAGTAATAATTTGTAGTTTGGAAATCAGTAGTTCTTTGACTGCTATTTCTGAATTCTCAGTATGTTGGAGAAGCAGGTTACTGTCAATCCCTATATATTTATGATTATAAATTTTACCGAAAAAGGTTTTTTTCATACTGAGCTACCCGGCAGAATCGTTAATTATTAATTTTATTACTAATTGATGATTCCCTGCCCTGCATATCTATGTATATCTATATATATATATATGTAAAAATATATGCGTATACACATATATATCTATGTTAGTATATATATATATACATATACACGCGCTGACGGACATCTACATTCCACTTAATTAAATGCATAAAAATTATGCTATTGTAATGAAAAACCAATCGATATTGATCCGCTCGTTTCAAATAATTTTTCAAAACAAGCTATATGAATTTCACATTCCAAGTCGCCTTATTTTAAAATGTTTGACAATTGTTGTGAGTTACCTGATGCACACGCGACATATACCTAAGCACTTATCTGTATTACATTCTATACGGTTACCTGTTTACATATATTTATTGATCTTTTCTAGAAAGAAGTATTTACAATATTAGTGTTTCAGTTAAATATGTTTTTTGACATTTTCGTATTGATTTAATAAATTTTTCATATTTTAGCATTTCTAGTTCTTTAAATGATCATTTCTTTTTTGCTATTTGGTAAATTCATTTTATATTTTTGTTCTTTCCATTTCGTCATCCTCAATAAATTTATATCAGCTATATGACAGAATTTTTTCAGCTACTTATTTATGCACACCAAAAACCTGAATGCCTGTACGTACACTTAAATAAACAGGAACATGATAAAATGCACATGTGCGTATGTACACACGAGCGTAGCTTGTACATATTTGCACATGCTATTTCTGTCATGATCAACACTTATAGACATTCACCTGCTTCGAGAATACTGTTTCCTTGCAGTGTATGTAGGCAACGGAAATGCCATTAAAATCTTTACAGACTTAGATTTGAAGGCTTAGTTGGAGAATAATGCATTTCCATGGATATCACTTACTGCAGAACATACATATGCGCACACACTCATTCAAATCTACAAATGCTTGTTCACTTGCATTGAGTCACGCACATAAATGTAAACACCTTTGAAGCATTCATATTTAAAGTAGCTACGTTTCAAAAAATAGATGACACTTGATCGAACAGAGATTTAAATTAAATATTGCCGGATCAAATTAATCCATACTTTTAAACTGACTGCTGCCGCAAAAACGTTTTGGGATCAGTTTACCTTAGAAAAGTCAATAAAACACTGGAAAAAAACAAAAACAATAACCGACACATCGTTGCTGTCTCATAATGGGAAAGATGCTAACAGTATGCAATATAGTAGATAGCGTTTGGAAGCGTGTAGATCGAAATGAACTCATACACCGCGACGATTCCTTCAACCGACAATTGTTCAAAGAGGTGCTCCCGTATGGCCACACTTTAATGACTCTATTCTTTTACATGTGTAGGTATGTATGTATGTATGTATGTATGCATTTATACGATAGCCTCCTTTCTGTTTTCGTATCCCAAATAATCCACTCAAATCTTTCGTCGGCCTAACGCTATAGTAGAAAACACCTGGCCAGGATTCCACGCAGTAGGGCTGAACCTGGAACCATATGGTTGGGAAACAAACTTTTCACATACAAACAGCCCTGCATGAAAACATCATATAAAGATCTATGAACTGAAGAGGGAGATTTACTTAAACGAAATGGATTTAGAAACTTGTTTTACTGTAAAACTGCGGTGATTTAAATTTTATGAAACTGGAAAGCTTCGTTTTTTATCATAGTAGAAGTGAGAAGGAAAACCTGTTCTATACACATGAGTTAGTATATTATAAACAAAATAGGATTAGTTAGGAACGTCTTTATATGAAACAATCATACGTGAAAATCTAAATGTTATTGAAAATTAAATCTCAATCGTTGGTAAAATTTGGAATTAGGAAATGTTTGACTTACATTGGGATTGATAAGATGGCGTGTGTGAGATATGTGTGTGGTTGTTTGTTAGTACAAATTCTTTTAGTGTTTGTGCATTTGATGAAAAAAAAAATGTTCCATAGAAGTTTTAGCATGGTGAGTAAGCTACGTACACATGAATAATATAAATTTACGAATTTTTATATTCGCATGCAGGGAAAACATAAAATAAACATAATATGGAAGTTAAAGCTTTCGGGCCGAAAATGCCCGATTACGGTATCTCAACAAATTTAAAAGTAAATAAAAAGGAACTTTGCAAAACACAGTTGAATAAACGAACATGTACCTAAATATAAATAACCATAAATATATATTTTCCTTCATACATATATTTTCCTATACATAATGCTAATACCCCTGAAGTCTGCACTTATACAGAATTTTTTATATAAAAATATCTAGAAAATTTGTATTATGCTCGCTGTTCTACTAAGCCTCCAGAGGTGAAATTTGGAGTTACAACCAACCCCCTACGTATTTACATTCACACATTTATATATATATATATATATATAT
>NC_068983.1:20617622-20624075 GCF_001194135.2 Octopus bimaculoides
ATAGATAGATAGATATAGATATACGCTCACAAACTCACATGTTTGTGTTGTGAGATTGTATATGTATGTACAGTGTATGCGGACGCTTTTTTCCCCTTGTCAATGCGTGCATATATTTATAAAATAGGTAAAAGAATCACAGAACTTCGAAGAAAAGTATCCTATACCATTTTGCAGTAAACTGCAGAGCAGCTAACTACATAAGACATAATATTTTCCTTCTTTTTTTTTTCTTTTTTTTTTTTTACCTTTTTTTCAATGTATTTATGTATACATTTATTTTTGTTTTCGTTTTCGTCTGAGATCGTGCATCGAGTGCTATCGATGTCTGCTGCCAGCAAAATGTTGTACGGAATAGTCAATATATATTCGTTCTATCAATACAAAGAAACTAAAAGATTGTATGAAATGGTGAAATCGAAGCAGTTACTGCTGCCCTCCTCCTCCTCCCCCTCCCCTCAACGCTTTCAGCTGCTCTAGCTGCTAACCTCTTTTCTTCTTTCGCTTGTTTACCTTCTTTCTTTTTGCTATATTGTTTTCGTGTCTCTTCTTCCTTAACTAGTATTTTTTATACATTTTTTATCTATCATTTCTTCAGTTCATTCCTAATTTGTTTCGCTATTTTTTCTTCAGTTCTTCAAAGCTTTTTTTTTTTTAATTATGTTTCTTTCGCTAATAATTTATTTCTTACTGTCCGTCTCTTTCATTTTCTTTGTCTAACTCTTCTCTTGACCTAGTTTCTTCTTAAACAAGTTTGTGTATTTTTTAGTCTGATTTCTCTTTCTTTGTTTCTTTGCTATTTATTACAAATTTTATGTCTACCTTCCTGTCTTTATTTCTAACATTCATTCTTGTTTTTTTTCCTTTTTATTTCTCTCTTGTTTCAGGCTTTCATGTTTTGTTTATTCATTAATTTCAGGCTTTTTAATTTCTTCTTTTATGTTCTATTTTTTTCTTCTTTCAAGCATTCTTTTTTCTTGTTTTCAATCTGTTCTTTCTAATCACGCGAGGAACATTATCAACTGACAATTATTTCAAGGAGTCTTGAGTCAGCGTTTCATTTTCAATTCGTGATTGGAACCGTTTGACTTTGAATGAATTACCAGTATATATCGACTGTAAATATAATATGGCGACAACATTAAAATTCTATATACCAATCATCAGAATGAAATAATGCATTATATCCACCGATAATTACGAAGTATCAAACATTGAATACAACATTTACGAACGGACATAAAACTATACGATTCAATCAGCAATTTAATGATTTCACATACAATCATGCCATGCTGGGCGCTGGGATGTTTTTCTTCAAAGATAGTCACGACTAACTCCCCTTGAATCAAATAGTTACCGAGTTCTTCAGTATATCCATCAAATTTTCGTTGTCGATTCTAACGACTGTGAATTTTATGCTGTTCTAAAGCTGAGCTTTTTCTAATGCGTTAAGTCTACTATTTTACTCATTTTTTCTTATTACTCATGCTTTTCCATTTTTGGCAGCAAGGAAAGTTTGCCATTTTCTTCTAGTCTCCTTCTCATCTTTCATTATGATCAGGAGGCGCTTGTGGCAAATGAACATTCAGCGTCTATCCTCGTATCTACGTTTAATGTTGTTCTGTAAACATCAGACCCTGGGATATGGTATTTTTTATTCCTCCGTGTAAAATTCTTCTATTTGTTCTTACTGACAAATCTATTACTCCAAATTTTATTTCTTGAGCCCATTGACTAAGGGTACGAGGATCAATGAAAATAGCCTCACTTAAAATAAACCCAGTGGTTCTTCCAAATATTATTTTGCGAAATTTGCAATTGTTCTCCAATTTTACTAAAACATTTACCGCTTTTTCCTCTACTGGTCAAATTCCTTAAACATCGAGGCACTCCCACTCGTAATATAACTGTCCAATGTATTTTTCCTTAGAACGGACTATTGCTTATGCCTGGTCAATCATACTACCGAATTTGCTATTACATTTTGGCTGTCACAATTTGTTGCATGTTGAGATGCAAATATGTGATTTTATGCCTACCTTTGTAAATATTTTTCATTTGTGTAATCATATTTTTTTACAATATTTGATATATTTGTATCCATGACTGAGTGAAACTGCTACCTCAGTATATCCCATGTTTACAAACATTACAGTAATAATGTTGTTTCTCATGTAGACACATGTTTAGTAATTGTTAATGGTGGTTACTCGATAGCTACGACATTAGTAATTAAGAAGTACTTTCTATTATCTAGACGGAAAGACGAAATGCATAACTTGAACTAGGAACGTAAATGAGACAGAACTTTGACTGTCTCCTACGTGAACGTAGTAAGCTAGCACAAAAAGAATATAATCGCAGGCATGAATTTTTCCAGTGAAAGAGTGTATGGATTTGTTACAGTTAGATGACTGTACGCATTCAAAGTAATGGAAATCTTGTATGAATACGAGCGACAAGCGGTGATGATGAATTATAAATACAAGATATGGGATTTGTCCGTAAAATGTGACCACGATTTTGAAGCAAGGAGAAGAAATATGAATGTAGGATGCATTAAGAAAAAATGAGAAAAGAAAGTGAAGGTGACGTGATATGATAAACTTTGCTATAGGATATGATAATAGGGCGGTTGCCAAAGAAATTTAGTAACATGAGAAATATCACAACCCAGGTAAAGAGTTCAAGAGGTTGTCGAAGAGAAACGCAATACTTGTTCCTTTGGTAATTGGTGCGCGTGGCGCAATTCACAGACTGCTACATAGGAGGATGAAGTATATACGAATTGAAGCAAACTGAAGAGAGGCGCCCTCTTGTATTCTGTTAGAATCCTAAGAAAGATTCTGGAGATTTAAAGGAACATGTTTTCAGCAAATCTCAAGGCAAAACTCCTGTTAAGTAAATTAGCATTCAATAGATTTATAATAACGATTATAATTTGTTTCCACTATAGGAGGAAAGCCTGATATTTTGCGGGAGGGGTCTACTCATTTACGTTGACCCCAGTGCTCAAATGGTACTTTATCTTATCGATTCCAAATGGATGAAAGACAAAATCGACCTCGGCGAGATTTCAACACAGAAGCCGGACGAAAAGTCAAAAAACATCTTTATTCGACGCTCTAACAATTCTGCTAGTCTGCTAGGTGATCTCTTTAATGATTACAATAATAAAAATTATGATGATAATAATAATATGTCTAGGTAATAAAAGCCGAGGGAAACGTTGGTTCGTTGATTTCTCTTGTCATACTTTATATCGTAGGGAGGGAGAAGAGTGAATAAATGAGAAACAGGGAAGACTTGATAAACAGGTGTAGAATGAGTGGATACTGTGCTTGGTGGCAGACAATAAGTAAATAAAGGATAGATTCAATATGCTATGCCTCTACCACACTTGTTTAGGTTATCTATATAGAAATTGTAACCGGCACTGACTTTTGCTACGACCATTCGTATCCGAGACGCCAGATATAAACAAACAATGAGCTCGTAGATGAAAAATGCGTATATGCCATATTTTGGTAGCTTTTTTCTCCTTCATTGAGGCCCATTCGACCTGTTAACCTTCCACGAACTCAATGCTTAAATAGCCTCTAAATACAGGAGTGCAACGTTATTGGATATGCCAATGTTATATATTAAACACATCCCTGGAATCTGGTGCGTAAATATTAATGGCTTGCAGGCAGGCGCTATTTCGTTATGCAATGATAATACACTATTAAGTATATTAAACGTTTTTATAGGTCAATACCGTGTTTTACTGTGTTACATCATTTGTGTAGGTTATCTCTACAGATATCCTATAGAAATTATAACTAACACTGATTTTGGCTACAGTGTTTCGTATACGAGACGCCAGATGTAAACAAACAATGAAATCGAAGATGAAAAATAGGTAATGGGCATATTTGCTATATTTTGGGAGTTTTTACTCCTTCATCAGCACCCATCCAACCCATTAATATCCAAGAACATATTTTTACATCTTCGATCTCACTCATTGTTTACGCTTGGCGTCTCGGATATGAAACGTCGTAGCAAAAATAAGTGTTGGCTATAATTTCTATAGGATATCCGTAGAGATAACCTTGACTGGTGGTGTAAACCAGACTCTGTGTGGTGGGGGAGCTGCGTGTGTGTGTGTGCGTGTGAAGGCACGTGGATTAGAAGTTAGGGTGTTGGACTCATGATCGTAAGATTGTCGTTTCGATTCCTGGATCCAGCGACGCGTTGTGTTCTTGGGCAAACCACTTTATTTCGCGTTGCTCCTGTCCAATCAACAGGCAAAAATGAGTAATCTTGCGATAGACCGGCGTCCCGTCTAGGTGTGGGATTTATACGCCATGATACCGGGAAAACGGCCCCTGTGAGTCAGTATGACTCGAGAAGGTAACTTTGCCGTTACTATATATACCTTTACTATACATGTATGTATGTGTGTGCGTCTGTGTGTGTGTGTGATGAATCGCTATTCACTGAGGCTGCTGCAGCTGCTGCTGCTTAAGAATTATATTCATTTTTTTTTTTTGCTTAGTTACTTTATTGTACCTATGTCCTCCTATCAACTCTTCCTTCCATCGATATTTCGCTTTTTTTCATAACATATTTCGTTTTTCGTTTCTTTATTCCTTCACCCATTCCTTTGTGTCATTGATTTGCTTCCATATTTAAAAAAAAAAAATATTTTTTTTTTGCTTCCTTCTTTAGTTTTTCTTTTAATTCAATATTACATGGTGTTGTTATCTATTTCTCTTGCCGATATTGCTGCTGTTGTTACTTGTTATTATTGTCATATGAAAATGTAAGCAGCCATTGAATATAGTTTTTTTCCTCTTGTACTTGCTGTCTCTATCGATATGAAATACATTAAATTGACAATTGATATATGCATCCAGCGTGTTGCAGCTGCCTGTTGTTGATTTATTCTGCAATGCAATTTTTCACCGATATTAACATAATGTTAAGATTTTACTTCATTCAATTCCTCCCCTGCAATCATCATACAAATTTTACGTTTCCTTTAATTCTTTTTCCTTGTTCTGCAAGTTACAATTCTTCATCGGCTATTTATATCTTTCTGCGTTATAGCATTGTCCATTCCATTTGTTTGTGTGTCGGTCTATCTATAAATACGTTTTTCAATATGTCTTCCCATCTTGAAAACTTTGAAATCGTTTTTGAGAAAGATTTGGATGTTGTTTCTACCAGACTGAGCAACAACATAGATGTCTCCGCGTTGATTCACTATTAAACTCTACCTTTATTGTTAGTCTGGGGCTTTGACTTTAGTAGTGTTACTGATATATGTTGTTGTTGATACAGGAGGACCTGTAGTGTCTTTCGAGAAACCCCACAATCCATGATGTCCTTAAACACCAAGGGAAGATGCTCTTTCCAGTTCCTTTCTCCAACTTACAGGCCTAAACTTAGAGCCACTCTTGCCATTTTTCCCACTGTTCAAATTTTGGCACAAGGTCAGACATTTTGGAAGAGGTGTTAAATCGGTTATCTCGACCCCAGTGTTTTGCCGGTACTTATTTTTTCGATCCATAAGTGATGAAATGCGAAGTCGGCTCCGGCGGAATTTCAACCCAGAACGTAGAAATGGACGAGATGCCGTTAAGCACCTTGACGACATGCTTGATGATGATGATGATGATAACAATGATAATTTCTACTATAGACACAAGGCCTGAAATTTTCGGGAAGGTGTAAATCGATTACATCGACCCCAGGACTCAACTGGTACTTAATTTATCAACCCCGTAAGGATGAAAGGCGAAGTTGACCTCAGGGAAATCTGAACTCAGACGGTAGAAATGGACGAAATCTCGCTAAGCATTTGCCGGCGTGCTTAAAATAGTAGTAGTAGTAGTAGTAGTAGTAGTAGCATTAATAGTTTCAAACTTTGGCACAAGACCAATAATTCGAAGGAGAAATAGTTAATCGATTTCATCGAGCCCAGTACCTGAGAAGTACTTCATTTCATCGCCTTCAATATTCAATAAATAATACAGCAAACATCTGTTATGCTGTCTAGGACTGACTAGTTGGTAAGATTTTAAATATATGACATAATTTAGCATAGTCTAATATTAATCCATTTCTGAATATTATGTTTGCTTCTATAGAATCCGAATTATATCGAGCTAAAAATTTAAAATAGTTTTATGAATTTTATCATTTTGCCGATGGTGGAGGCTCGAAATATGATGTCTTTCACCAAATGAACTAATAATGGATTAAAAGATTTTTAGAATCTAAAATGCAAGCTACTGGTTGTATTTTCTTGTGTTATCTCTACTGATAGTGTTTGGGGATTTGTATATTATCTGTATTATTATTTTTGAACATGCAAAAAAATATATACACAATACATACACTGATGCACACACACACACACACACACGCATATGTATATATGTGTGTGCGTATATATAT
>NC_068983.1:20624121-20629124 GCF_001194135.2 Octopus bimaculoides
ATATATATATATATATATATATATATATATATATATAGAGAGAGAGAGAGAGAGAGAGAGAGAGAGAGATAATACATATATATAATTATATATACCCGTATGGCTATACTGGTTTTTGCATGTATCTGCAAAACAATATAATACCTTAAAAATACACGAGCTTTTGGGTAAAAGAAAATGCAGGAGGATAGGCTAATTATGCTTTTATCCAACATATCCTCCTCTCCGATCCACACACTTATTGTAGCGGTCCTTCAGTTTTTTAACCCCTGTAAAAGAACTCGTAAAGTTGGGCCACCAACCAGGCCTTTCGCGACACTCTTAAAACCAAGAACTTTTCAGCACTCAATCATATATGACTATACTACTATGTATAATCCATATGACTTGTCTTGCCCGACTTCGTATGGAGGCATAGAAGAGCGGCCTGAACAAATGGCATGTCTTCAGTAGTCTTAAGCCTCGTAGAGATCGTCCTTTTCCCAATTTGTCGTCAGTCGATTTCTTTCTGAGAGAGAGAGAGAGAGTGAGAGAGAGAGAGAGAGAGAGAGAGCGAGAGAGCGAGAAAGAGAGATACAGACGGGGGTAGAGAAAGAGATGAAAGAGCGATAGTCGGAGAAAGAATTGACTCTAGCATAAGGGCCGTACCTTACCCATCGACCCGCGAAGGGATAGCAGACAATCTTAATCTCGGCATTATTGGAACTCAGGTCGTATTTGGAAAGGTTTGTCATATAAAGATTTTAGTTTCCCCGCTGTGGGCTTCGTAAAATAACGTTAACAGCGAGGCTCCGAGAACACTCTCTAAGATTAAATGTGAATCTCTGTTTAAACGTATCAAATTATTGGACTGCAACACTTTAGATTTAATCTTGCCTGTATATAGAAAATACAAAAGCAAGGCTAGCTCTAATGCGCAGCAGTCCAATGTTAGTTTAGCTGGCCGAAACTTTGAAGTTACTGCCAACAACATTCTTGTATTAGAATTCAGAATAATAAATGTGTACGCTACAAACGTATAGAGTAACCCATCAGCCATTGGATTAATGTAAAATCATCTTTATTATAAATGAACATGAAAAAACATATATGTGCCAGCACATGTGTGACTGTAGATATGCTTGTTTATGTTGCATATATATATATATATATATAAAAATAATACAGAATGGGACAAGAACGCAAAACATCCATGGCGTACGTACACCGTGTCACTTATATATATATATATATATATATGCAACATGCACAAGCCTATGTACAGGCACACATGTGCTGGCACATACACACCTGTAAGAAAGAAAGAGAGACGGATTTGTTTTACCGGTGATGATCTTTTACTAATCTGTGAAATCTAGTTTACACGGTTATAATTTTACGACATCCATCCGTTTTACTTCAATATTATGTAATTCTCCCATTATATTTGTGGAATTCATTTATTTTATGTTTCCCCAGTTATTTAAATAATAACATTAAAATGAGAAACAGCAGATACAATCATTGTTTTCAATTTCAACTATCCATTAAGCTATTCGCTGTTTATGGATGCAGATTCTAAGCATTGAAACATTTGCTTTTGAACAGGCAATATCGATAATGATGAAATTATAGTGAATGCTATCTAGTGTACATGTTTTGCAGTTTTACTGTATGCCTTATCGTCATAAGGACAGATGAATTATATTTTGTGCGAGACATATGCATCTAAGTCTCGCATACACATTCGGCTTGTTTTGAAGCAACGTCCTCTGGCTATGTAATGTCAATTGCATAATTTGAAAGACGGCTGTTTTACTTGTAAATCCTAATTTAATGAATTAGCAACGACGGAAAGTAATGCGGACCCCCCCCCCAGAAAAGTAAAAAGAAGATAAAGCAATACTAAGATTGTTACATGTTATAATAGACAATAGTTTTAATGAATGTAAAACAGTTGTATTGGGAATTTAATGAAAATAATATAAAATGATAATAGGAATGCTGAAGAATGTGAAACCACTGGTGCAGTTGTGTGGTAAGAAGCGCGCTTTCTAAGCACATGACTGAAGGTTCAGTTCCCTTACATGTCACCTAGGGCAAGTATCTTCTACTGTAGCCCCGGGCCAACCGAGGCTTTGCGAGTGGACTTGGTCGAAGAAAACACATATATAGTTGTATGTATGTGTGTATGTATGTATGTATGTATGTATGCATGTATGTATGTATGTGCGTTTATCCCTCACCTCTACTTTACAACCAGTGTTGGTTCGGTTACCTCTTTATAACTTACCGGTTCAACAAAAGAGACCGATAGAATTCGTGCCGGGATTAAAACACAAAGTGCTGCGTTCGATTTGTTCGACTAAACCCTCCAAGGCGGTGCCCCAGTATGACTGCAGTTAAATGACCGAACTAAGTTGAGAAGAAAAAGAGACCTTTATTTGATTCTACTTCGAGGATAATATTTGAATCATAATAAGTAACTTAAATGTATTTGTGTATAACAATACTTGAAAATGCATGTGCAATTAGACGAAAAGAAAACATTGCTCCCGCTGATTTTTGAGATCCAGATCAGATTTGACTGAAGTATTTACTTCCCATCTACATAGGGGACTACATTTATGAGAGCATACCTATATATAAATCCTAATTTAAAATCCTTTTTACTAATATGAAATAATGTTGCTCTCACTAAGAACCGAAAGCATTTGGGGTGGGGTGGGATCTCTCTTTCGTAACAGAAAATTCCTAATGTATTTTATTTTCCAAAAAAGGGAAAGAACATTCTTTTCTTGTGAATCCATAGGAATTAAGGACGGTTACAAAATAAAATATAAGTTCATTAACGAATGACTGTTTATGACTTATGAACGGTATGGTTATAATTGTATCATGGTATATATATATATATATATATATACTTGTAAAAATATGTGACACTTATCTCTTCAGTTATCCGGCCATTGAAAATTCGTGTCAAAAATTGTCAATGGACGGAAAACTGAAGAGATGTTGGCGTGGATTCCCACCCCGGCATTCGAAACTCGGAGTTTTATCATGGCTACCGAATAAGTGTCACATATTTTTACATATAAATTCCTCTATTTACATAATATCGTGGTCTCTTTCTTTTGTTTTCCTTTCTATCAATATATATATATATATGATTATTGTTTCTTATCACATACACACTTATATGCACACACATATTTACAAACACACACACACAAATATACACTCATATTTATTTATATATATATATTTATATATGGAAAGTCGAAACGATTCGATTCTCCTCAGTGCGCCAAATTACACGTTCGCCATTACTAATTCAACTTGGTATGCAAATAAAGACTAGACTTTATTATATATTTGTGGTAATGGCTACGTGGTTTTGAAGTTAAATGATTTAGGCAAAGTTTGTATTTCTTGCTATAAATAGCATATATTTTGGGAAACTTTAATAATAACCTTCTGCGGACACGTGGTTCTATAGGTGTTAGAAAGAAAACAAAAAGAGTATATGACATTAGCGTATTGTCGAAAGTATGTGAAATGAAGCAGTTCAAATTGAAAATCGAAATTTACTACGGCTTTGCAATACTTTTCCATTAAAAAAAAAACAGTTGGCTTAGTCTTTTCTTTACACATGCGTGCATCTTCAGAAATTTTAAGAGGAAGAAAATTGGAAATTACTATGTTCAAGAAATAAAATATATATCAATATACCTTGAGGAAGCGATACTGCGTGCCACAGGAAAGGAAAGAAAGCAATACGAAGAGAAAAAAGAGAGAGGGTGGTTAGAGAGAGCCATGAAGAGGAAATCGTGCGCCTATGTTTGTGTTTGGTGTATATGATACGACCATGAATTTCAGCAAAAATAATTTCTATAATGTCTATCTTTTACAAGCTCTAAAACAGCCTGACGCAAATTATACCTACTAAGGTAATGCTAAGAAAGAACCTGGATAATGAAATGTTGGTACATTTGAACCATTATGTACTGAGTATATCGGTTATTCTAATATGGGTCTTTTGTTTATGTCGTGTCTCTCTCCAAATTTCCCCGCGGTGAAGTGTCTTGTTGGTTAAAGCCAAATGTGATACTAAGACGAAAGTGTGGACAAATAATGAAAATGTAACGAAGTCACAGCTAAAATATATCCAGATCCTAACACGGTGGCTGCCAAACTTTCTCAGGCTACTGATCCCTTGGAACTTACGCCATTTTCCAAGCCTTACCAACCATTCATCATCAAAAACACAGACCACTTTCTGCAGAAAATTCAAAACAACTATTTAACAAATAAAGCATAATCTAACTAACCTACGATTTTGTCGCTTTTACATCCATCGCCACCCTATTATCCTCCACTTTTCTTCAACGCCCCCACCACTATCACCTGGAATTTTGCACTGTCACCTTGGGAACTACTGGTCTAACCTATGCAAGAAATAAGGAGGAATGCTTATCTGAACGCAATACTTTGATGAACGATAGCGACATCTGCTATTTCTGTTCTACAACGATCTTGTAGATGCAATCAAAATATTCGTTACTTGCCTAACATTTGGATGTTTAAACCTTAATTATTCATATATCTTGCTTAACAGAAAACAAGTCCTTCTAACGTTTGGAATTTATTGACTATATATATGTGACGTTTAATGTAGTGTTCGTACTTGACCATGCACTTGTGTGCTTTTGTGTTTGTACATGATTAAGTGTGTGTTCGTGTGGGACGTCTACTTGTGTGTGAGTATGGGTTTATCACTCACAGAAAAATACGCACAAACATTCTGTACAATATGTAGGGTGTATTTTAAGATGAGAGCATCAAATTGGTATCGAATTTTATTCTCTAAAATACAATAAGAATGATGTACACGTATATATTAAAAGAAATTAACTTACACACGCTCGCAAGAATTATATATTATATATACATAATACACCCCCCCATACACACACACGCACACACACACACATATATATATATATATATATATATATATA
>NC_068983.1:20630652-20633152 GCF_001194135.2 Octopus bimaculoides
ATATATAACATACATAATTTGAAGAAAAGCAACAAACATTCTTGATTTTGCTTTTGGTTTTTACCCTACCAAATTCTGGTGCCTCAAACATTTTAAGTACCACATTTAATCTTTTGATTAATTCTATATTATTATATAACATATATATCTATAATACATATATGCTTGTTGCATATATACATGTATATATTATAAAGATATTATATATATATATATATTATATACATATTGTGAATTCGAAGCAGCTCAAGTTATACAGGCATTATTATGTGTGTGTATATATATATAAACACAGTGTGTGTGTGTGTATGTGTGTGTGTGTGGTAAAGAAACTGAGAACGTGCTCAAATAGACCGTTATAGTTATTGTCAATGAATTAACTATAGAGTGCTAAAATAGATTCTGATATTTCAACATGAACTTAGAAAGCAAGGTGGATATTACAACATGAACTTAGAAAGCAAGGTGGATATTACAACATGAACTTAGAAAGCAAGCTAAATAGAATTATAGTTTGATGTTATCTCTGTCTCCAGCCATGGTATCATATAAATTTCTTTGACTTCTATTCAAAGATTTCATTGTTACTGGGACACATTTTCGGTTATATTGCATGAAGTCTCCAGCCGTAATTTCTCTTTACTCTGCACTTCTCTTCTCTGTGCTATCTGTGAAATAGGAACCTTCTATTTGCCTTATCATTGTCTTTCTTTTTTCATTTTTCCTTATTTCTAGTTCCTCTTCTCGCTTTACATCCCTCCTCTCTGTATCTGCCACCTTCTCTCTCTTGTTTTCTCAAAGTAGCAATGGTTATCTTTCTTTATCGTCCTGTCTTACTCTCCGCATAATACTCCAGCCGTCAACTTCACGTTATATATTACAATACAAACAATGTGAGAAGCGGTACATCAGCATTTACATCAGGTATTTAATATTTTAAATAAATGGAAAATAAACTGTCTGGCTATAGTACTTTTATTCAATCGTTTGACGGTACTTATAAGGCTTCCTTTATTCATTTTATTACAACACATACGACTAAACCGACAACTTATTTCTATATATCTTTAGATGCAAGACTAATTAGAAATTGTGTGTGACAAGATTTGTATGCAGAAGTGACATTATGGCTGGGCGTCAGAATTATTATCTCACATTCATAATAATTCCTTTTGGTTTATTAAATTTTTCCTTGGTATGGATAAGTGATATTTCTGCTGTACTATAAAAATATAACAGTCAATATACATTGTAAATTGTGTTGCATTGATTTAGTAATTCTACTCTATCTATCTATCTATCTATCTATCTATCTATCTATCCATCTGTCTGTCTGTCTGTCTGTCTGACTGTCTGTCTATATATATATACATACTTACATATGTAAATATATATACACACCTATATATACAGAAACATATATATATATAAATATATACATATATACATATATATATGCATACATATATATGTATTTATACATACACATACGGCGCAGGCGTGGCTCTGTGGTAAGAATCTTGATTCCCAAGCACAGAGTTCTGGGTTCAGTCCCACTGTGTGGTACCTTGGGTAAGTGTCTTCTTCTATAGCCCCAGGCTGACCAAAACCTTGTGAGCGCATTAGCGTTAGGTAGACGGAAGCTGAAAGAAGCCCATCGTTTGTGTTTGTCACTCCCACATCATCGCTCTACAACCGATGTCGGTGTGTTTACGTCCGCGTAAAGTAGCGGGTCGGCAAAAGGGACAATAGAATAAGTCCAGAGATTGATTTGTTCGACTAAAGGTGGTGCCCCAGCACGACCGCAGTCAAATGACTGAAACAAGTAAAATAATAAAAGAATATATATGCATGGCGTTGCTGAAAGTCTGGCTTGAGTATCACTTAATTCTGATTTTATTCAACATTTCAACATATTCCTCTCTCAGATCTACAAACTTAATGCAGTGGTCCATCAGGTTGTTTATAAGCCTTGTAAAATAAGTTGGAAGTTCGGGTCTCCGCCCACACCTTTCGCAATGCGCTGGAAGGCAGGAACTTTTCAGCATCCCCTTCTATGCATATATATATGCATATATATGTATATATATATGAGAGAGAGAGAGAGAGAGAGAGAGAGAGTGGAGGGAGGGAGATCATAAACCCATGTCCCGGGTCGTATCCGTTTGTTATCATGTTTCACATCCCTCTATACTTTTGATATCATTTACAATATAAGGCTACTCTTGTTAATGTTTTCTCGACACCTGCGTATTGAATGTAATGTTTTATTTCACTTACAAGCTGCACACACACACACACACACACACACACACACACACACACACACACACACGTTAATATATTATAGTGATGTATTATCATTATTAATAAATCATAGGGCAGCAAAAAAAATTTTAGAAATTTAATTTACCACCAGTGATCCTGTTTTATTATAGTGATATATCTAGATTAGTATGTAAATTTCAGCATTCACAGAAGCAACCATAACAGAGGACTT
>NC_068983.1:20638023-20641602 GCF_001194135.2 Octopus bimaculoides
TATATATACATATATACGACGAGCTTCTTTCATTTTCCGTCTACCAAATCCACTCACAAGGCCTTGGTCGGCCCGAGGCTATAGTAGAAGACACTTGCCCAAGGTGCCACGCAGTGGAACTGAACCCGGAACCATGAGGTTGGTTAGTAAGCTACTTACCACACAGCCACTCCTGCGCCTATTATTATTATTATTATTATTATTATTATTATTATTATTATTATTATTATTATTATTATTATTATTATTATCATCATTTTTATGGTACGGCAGCGAGCTTTCCTGAATCGTTAACACGCCGGGCAATTTGCCTAGCGGCATATCGTCCGTCTTTACGTTGTGAGTTCAAATTCTGCCGACGACGACTTTGCCTGTCTATCATTCTTTCGTCGTCGATTAAATAAGTACCAGTTACGGACTGGAATCGATGTAATCGACTTAAAACCCTTCTTGCAAATTTGAGGGTTTGTGCTTCCAGGAGAAAGGATTATTATTATAATTATAATACGATGGCGAGCGGGCAGAATCGTTAGCCCGCCGGACATAATGCTTAGCGGCATTTCGTCCGTCTTTATGTTCTGAATTAAAATTCTACCGGGGTCAAATTTGCCTTTCATTCTTCCGGGTTCGATAAATTAAGTACTAGTGAATCACCGGGGTCGATGTAATCGAGTGTTGCCCCTTCCAAAAAAATTTGAGGCCTCGGCCTCCCTCAAGTCGAAAATATCATCAGTATTATTATTATTATTATTATTATTATTATTATTATTATTATTATTATTATTGTTGTTGTTGTTGTTGTTGTTGTTGTTGTTGTCGATGTAATCTACTAGACTCCTCCCTCGACATTCCTGGTTTTATGCCGAAATTTGAATCCATTGTTATTATCGAATAAGAGAGCATTTCACGTTAGGGTACAAATATATGAAAGTATCTGTCGGATAAGTGTACATCTGGCACATGTATTACATCCATATGTACGCGATGTGCTGATCTCATATCAAGATCAAGATGAACAGCTCATGACTTTGCAGGTGAGGTTCAGTTAGAATTCCCTTTAAGTCGAGGAGCTCATTCTCTTCAAAATATCCCTAAATAACGGTTGTTTACGGATAATTAGCGAAACACCCATGTTTCCAGTGGTAAATTGTTAAAATCCCCAAACATTTCTCTCAACAAATAGTTATGATGCTCTCTTACTACTCCTGCTCGTGGTCAGAGATGCACACATTGTCAACCACTAAGCGACCTGCTGAATTCGCTAAAATTGCAGAGTGGAATTTCATCCCTCTATATGTTCGAAGTTCAAATTTCACCCTTCGACTTTGCCTTTCGCTATTTCAGGGTCAATGGAATAGGTACTATGTGAGCACTGGGGTCGATGTAATCGACTAGCCCCTCACCGAAAATTGCTTCCCTTATGCGTATAATAGAACAATATTTATTTCTCTGAGGCGGAGAGCTCGCAGAATCTTTAGCACGCCGAGCAAAATGCTTAGCTGTATTTCTTGTGACATTACATTCTGAGTTCGAATACAGCCTGAGTCGACGTTACCTCTCATCCTTGACAGCTGTCTGGACAGCTACACTGTGTACCTCGCGTCAGGTGTCGAAGTGATTGCAGACCAACGCGTGATGAAGCGTTTTCCTCAAGAACACAACGCATCACTCGCTCTAGGTATTCAAATCACGATCACTAGATGATGATGATGATGATGATGGTGGTGGTGGTGATGATGATGATGATGATGATGATGATGATGATGATGATGATGATGATGATGATGATGATGATGATAATAATAATAATCCTTTCTAATGTAGGTACAAAGCCTGGAATTTTGGGGAGGGGGATAGCCGATTACATCGACTCCCCAGTACTCAACTGGTACTTAATTTATTGACCCCGAAAGGATGAAAGGCAAAGTTGAACTGGGCGGAATTTGCACTCAGAACGTAACGGCAGACGAAATACCGCTAAGGATTTCGCCCGGCGTGCTTTCGTTTCTGCCAGTTCGCAGCCTTAATAATGATAACAATTATTTCATTGGTTGATATTTCTGCCAAAAGAATACATTTGATAGGTATAAGTGTGTATAAGTCTAACCACGTGCTTAATTTATCTTGAACGTAGCTTTGAAATTTGATCTCCATGATTGAAATGCAAGATTTCCGTCTTTTACAATGCAAATTGGAAGCAACCAGTTTCATCAATCCCTATGTAAAAGAGCCGTGCCTTTCTTAATTTTGTTTGCCTTTTGATGAGTGGTTTCCTTGCTACTTCTCTTTATTGTTTGGAGATCTCTGATGAGGCAAAACTAGTCACTTCCATGCTAATTTCAATCTCTCTGATTTAAATACCTTAACTTATTTCCCAGTGAGACTAAATACATATTCATTACGCATGTAGATATGATTCCGTGTGCATTATAAGGAACTCTGTGTAAAATAATGGTCAGACAGTGACGACGAGGCACGATAAAAAGACAAATCTTTGACCCGAGTGGAGGAAAATCTATTCTTTCCATTCTGAATGTCAATCATTGCATAGAGAGGCAAGAATATAAATAATCATTCGTACGAACGGGGAAAGAAAAGAGGTTTGGACAGCCTTTGATCTCGTTCATTATTCATTTTCTGTTTAACTCATTCCATGGCCGATTTCGATAGTCACGTCTGTGGAATCGTTAAAATCAATAATGGTAAGACGATTTGATCAACAACAACACACGCTTCTGCTATAAATTTGTAGCAATGCGTCGATATAGAACGTCAAACTTCGTTATTGTCCTTTCTTTTTTTTTCCTATCAACATCAGTTTCAAATTTTTATACAAGGCCAATCATTTTAGGCGAGAGATTTAAGTCGATCACATCGTCCTTAGTAGTCAACTGGTATTTATTTAATCCACTTCGGAAGGATAAGAAGCAAAGTCGAAATTTGAACTCAGAACGTGCAGACGGAAGAAATGTTGCCCAGCAATTTTCCTGGGGTGCTAATGATTCTACCAGCTGGCGGCCTTCCTAGTGATACTGTTACAAGAATCATCACTGCCACCAAAACCATTACAACTACTATAGCTATAATTAGTCGTACGCTTGCACAAATGTATGTGTGTGTATGCGTGTATGTGTGTGTATGCACGCACGCACTCTCTCTCACACACACAGACACACGCGCGCGTGCACACACATTCTTTTATTCGTTAACTTGTTTCAGTCATTCGACTGCTGGCATGCTGGAGCACTGATTAAAGGGTTTTAGTCGAAGTATTCGCCCCCAGGACTTAATCATTTGAAGCCTAGTACTTATTCTTTCGCTACCTCTTGCCGAACCACTAAGTTGTGCGGGCCATAAACACATCAGCATCTGTTGTCAAGCGATGGCGGGGAACAAATAGACATGCGCGCATAAATGATGTAACTTAGTGGTTTGGCAAAAAAAAAACGATACAATAATTACTAGGCTTAAAAAATAAGTTCTGGGATCGATTTGTTCGATTAAAAACCCTTCAATGCGGTGCGGTACTCTAACGTAGCCGCAGTCAAATGACTGAAACACATAGCAATAAATGTATAT
>NC_068983.1:20641771-20645008 GCF_001194135.2 Octopus bimaculoides
TATATATATATATATATTTCCATTCTGCCTCAGAGAAAACTGAACGTACTTTTCATCACATGTAAATGTATAGATGTACTTGCTTATATGGTTAAGTTTATACACAGACCTCTATACTTTCAAGCCTTTAATTTTGGCACGTTTCTCACTTGATAAACTGTATCCAGCATCATCTAATATTTAATAGTGTCGAAATGATATACAGAATAAAAACATTTATAAAATTCCTGATTCGTGACAAGTTCTTTGCTACCAAATCATATAATTACTACTATATGCTATTTTGTTGGTCTTTATTTATTTATTTGTTTATTTATTCATTTACTTGTTATTCAACCTTCGTGAAAGTAGCAATTGCATAGCTTAGTTGAATTGCTTGCCTGTAGACGAAATATTGTTTTCATTATCACTGTCTTTTAGCGTTGGTTGAGTTGTTAGTGTTGCTGTCTTGAATTATTAATCGATTCGGCGTTATTATTATTATTTTTTTTTTGTCTTGTTAGTTTTCAATCAACTTAAAAAATAACATGACAAGACTTTAATTACACAAGTAACGCTATGTTATTGTTGATGTTTCCGTCATCACAGCACCCATAACTCCACCGTTAGGAAAAAAAAAATATTGTTGTCATCATTATCATCATTATCATGAATTCTATCATGTTGATCAATAATGATATTTTGCATTATGCACAAGGTCAAGAATTCGTAGGTGTGTACTTGGAAGTGTGAAATACATGCATTTTTGTTTCCATAATGTAATAATCAGCATAACTACCATGAATTGGCTCCCACTAAGAAGCAAATCCGCATCACGGACTCACTTCACTAGGATATTGCTGCATGCTACGCTGTGCTCATCACGAGTATCAATGTAATACAAATATTTTTCTTCATTTTCTACTTAATTTGTTATGGAAACAACACAGTTTTGTTTTAATTTTTACTTTTAAATGATCAAATCATTTAAATTATTTATATATTTAATTATATTTTCATTATTCTTTTCAGTTTTAACCAGTAATACAACTTGCTGTAATCTTCACCGACTAAATGCTGCCGGAAACTGTCCTTGATGGGTTTCCGAGATGACTTGCAGTTTTGGCAAACCTTTCCCTGCCCTCCACCCTGGAATAAGGACCTTTTCTTCCAAGTTAACTGGACTCGCTGCCTGGGTGTGCATACCGGCTGCGAAATACAACATGCAGTGGCCAAGAGATGTGATATCATTGTCAACGATGTGCAGGAATGCAACGATATTCACATGGCAGGTGCCACAAACGCTTTGGAAGCATGTAATCAGGAATGCCGACTCATTATCGGTTTTGTCGTTGTTATCGTCGTTGCTGTGGTTGGAGCTTCGTATCTCGTCTGCAAGTAAGCCATAATTATTCATTTTTTTATTATTATTATTACTTTCTTTGATTTTTCAGATAGTTGTCATTTTTTTCAGTGAATCTAATTAGATTAATGGCACGAAATCTATCACACTTTATCATTTTCAAATAATAAAACATCGCACTGTCAAAATTTATCTTTTGTCATGTAATGAAATCTATGATAAGTCTAAGAATTGTACTCACTTTGTCAACGCTCTAGTGATAGTAATGACATATGTGTGTTTTTTATTTGGTTGTAAACTTACACAAAATCAATCACTCTATACAAATTACCACTGACGAAAACCAGACTAAGAATATTCAAAGAAAAGTAACAGTTTAGTTTACCATTTCGTAGAATGCCACGTAGCAACAGTTGCCCAGGAGACCACAACGACCGGCCCATTGATCCTTCACACACAAAAAATAAATGTTAAAATTTTATTTCTGTTGTATTTACTATCGCAGTCTGAAGGGTAGTTTTGCATTAGATATGTATTATATATGTAATAATTGAATTATATATTATGTACTTTATTGTGTTTTGTTCTGCGTGTAATTCCCCCTTGCATGAAACCGAACCGTGCTTGCAAAAGAACACAAATATGTAGTGGACCGCTGTTGGAAACACTAATTTATAATGTTTTATTGTACAAGCGACAGAAATTCAGACATTGAAATTTATTGATATTTGACGCTCGGTTGATAGTTTGTAATCTTGTGAATAATACAGTTATAATTACATTGATAATACCAAGTAACCGACATATGTGCACTTTATGTAATATTTCAGTTTTTGAAATTTGATTTATAATTCAGTTATATTATGAACTTGTATTACATAAATCAAATTCAGTTATTTGTTATTCATATCATGTTTAAGTCATATTGTTAACGGACATAACCTTATAAACATACTCACATTTAAAGGAAGATAATATGACATCATGAGACATACTATCAAAAGACTTTCATAGCAGTGAGTCAATTGCTTAAAAACGTATTGAAACCACACGATGTTCTGCATGGGATAAGATTTCATATTCATCGATTACTTCTCAAGGATCTTTTTACCAAATTATATATATCACAAGTATCTACAATGTTTTGTTTTAAAGATTAATTTGTTTCTATATTTTCGAATTTGAACATCTACATTTAAATTTTCATTTCAAATATTTTGTATATTCAGGTATTTTATAATTCTAACTGGAGTTTTTATGAAACTATGCTTTCACAAGTTCCTTAAGTATGATATTGTTACACACAACGGAATTACGAATTAATGACCAGGCCAATCTCGAATCCCGTAGCAACGTATTATGAGTGAAATAATGGTATTAGGATCTTTATGACGCATACAAGTTAGAATGAATTCCTATGAATAATTAATATATAAATATACAAGGATTTCAGATTATATTTAATAATGCAGCTCAATGAAGTCTTGTAAACATTACTAAATATATTACCAATTAGTTTTATATTACTATTATTTTTATTATTGTTATATATGTATAATGATAATAATGATAATAATAATAATAATAATAATAATAATAATAATAATAATAATAATAATATACCCAAGGCGCACAGAGCTGCGCTCGGTAGTGAAGTGAAAGCACGTTATAAAAATAAAACTACTGAACAATAATAATAATAATAAAAGAAAGTAAAGAGTTATGAAATTTCAGACAAATTATTATCAATCGCATACACGTATCATTTTATTTCCAATTCCGTTTCATGATGTTAACTAATTAATTTCAATTGCATTTCAATTATTCACATTTTCTTCTTTCCTCTACTTATATGTTTCAGAAGAGTATAATAGTACACAATGTTCTTTCAGTAT
>NC_068983.1:20645026-20650309 GCF_001194135.2 Octopus bimaculoides
ATATATATATATATATATATATATATATATATATAGTGTATGTATGAATACAAATTGGTTTAGTAATGCAAACAGGAAAGTAGAATTCAAATGTTGCGTGTGAGTGTGTGAGAGAGAGAGAGAGAGTGAGTGTGTGTGTGTGTGTGTGTGTATACTTGTGTGTGTACGCATTCTTTAATAATAATCGGCATAAGCTACAGAGTGACTCGCGGCCCGAGGGTTTCATGCATTGGACCTCGGTAGAATAATAGAGGTTAATAGTATTGTTTTCCAAGTACTCTTTACTCTGCTCTCCACCAACACATCTTTCTACCCTGTACGTGAGAAATTCTATATATATGTATAAACGCTTTATTCAATGCACGTCAATGTGTTTAAAAAATATTTCCTTGTTTTTACGATGCTCATGAGATCAGAGATCAACTAAACAGCATGACTGACTGTACTAGATTCCTCAATGAACGAAGCTCCGGTCCTTGGCAGGGTTACTCACAACTGTAAAACGTACTGAATTTCAAGTGACTACTGAATGAAGCACGTTAAATAAAGTACCTTGCTGAAAGATTCAAGAATACAACATGTTGCTTGGTGCAAGGATCGAAACCTTGACCTAAAGTTCGTGATCACCAAATCTTAATTAAAGCAATCGCCTTTACTCTCTGCTAGTTACTGATACTTTATAGTTTGCACCTGACTATTGCAGAAAACATTGTATGCATAGCATTGTTATCAGTTGTAATCTAATATGGTTAAAATAATGATACACTTTACTAAAACTAACTACTTATACTAACACTGTGAAAACAGAGCGAAATACCAATTCCGCATGAAAACGTTATATATTTTGTATGCAACAGGCTGATTCGGATATAGATTATATGAATAATTAATGTAGGCAGATGCACTGGGATTGTATCTGAACTATTGCCCAGTGGCAATAACCTTGAAATCTAAACTGAATAGTACTCGACAAAAGAATCCGACATACGCATCTCTTATTTATACGTTATTTTTGCATCAAAGAAATGATAATCATAAAATTCTGGTCCTCGCCAATGGGTAAATATTGTCCATAAAACAAAATTACGATTGTTTTTAGCACGGGCTTGTTTGTGTGGATGAACAACTATCTTTGCGACCGTGTGGTTTCGGGTTCAGTTTCACTGTTCGGCACATTGGACATGTGCCTTCTACTATGGCCGCAAGCCGACTGGCACTTTTTGAGTGAAGTTGGTAGACGGAAACTCTGCAGAAGCCCGTCATATATATGCATACATATGTATGTGTGCATCATTATGTTTGCGTGTGTCCTCTACCCACCACTTCACAACGTGTGTCGGCTATTTTATGCCGCCGTAACTTAGCTGTTTGGTTAAATGTTTCGATAAAATAAGTGCCTGACTTTAAGAAAATAAGTTTTGGGATCGAGTGCTTCGTCCAGACTCTTCAACACAGGTGTCCAAGCATGGCAGGAATCCAATTACTGTATCAGATAAAAGATAAAAGATAAAAGAGTCAATTTAACTGATGTATATTTGTTATGAATTTCAAAGATATTTACTTATTCAAACAAAGCAGTATTTATAATTGTGTTGCTTCGTATCTGTAGTCACGTGATCTTTCCTTTTTATACGGTATCGAATTGCTCCAAGATATCCATTCAAACAGAGAAATAGGCTATTATCAATTTGTTTCAACTTAAGATGTTGAAGTTTTACTACATGCTGTGATAACGGGATGATATTAATCCACTTCTCCAATTGTCTGATGCACGGGAAAAGTCAGTTGGAATTTTTTCTAAGTTTGAAAATATGATCATGCTGTAAATGTCTACGTGCAAAAAGTAATTTCCCTCAGTCAGCCAAATTTGGGTGGGGAAGTGTAAAACAAAAATAATAAAATTCATGAAATGTTGTGCTTTGAGGAAGCAGGAACGTCCAATATATATCGGACAGAACCCTTCGACAATATATATCGGACACAACCGTCTGAGATACACTTTGACTTACTTGTCTCCAAATTTGATAAATCACGTACAAGTAATTGCCTGTAATCTCTCTGAATAAATGTCTGTTTTTCTGCCATTGTAAAATATTTGGTTTTAAATTTTGGTACAAGGCCAGCATATTCGGGTAGATGTTGGTTCGATCACATTGACCCCTGCATTCTACTGGTACTTATTTTATCGATTCCAAAGCGGATGAAAAACAAAGTCGATCTCAGCAGAATGACAAAATACCGCAAAGCATTTCCCCCGGTGTGCTAACGATTCTTATTTCTTTATTTCTTTATTGCCCACCAGGGGCTAAATATAGAGGGGACAAACAAGGACATAGAAAGGGATTAAGTCGATTACACTGACCCCAGAGCGTAACTGGTACTTAATTTATCGACCCCGAAAGGATGAAAGGCAAAGTCGACCACTGCGGAATTTGAACTCAGAACGTAAAGACAGACGAAATACCGCTAAGCATTTCGCCCGGTGTGCTAACGATTCTGCCAGATTGCCACACTTGTACCAATATAAAATATTAACATCAGCATTATTATTATTGTTCATGCTGTTCTGTTCAAATTATGTGTGTCTCTTTTGCATTTCTCCTATCGTGGTGTCGAAAAACTGATCCCTGCCAAATCTTGGAAGTCCATTTAATTGATTATAGAAGAGACCGTCATCTTTATTATTGTTGAGGCTGATATTGTTTGTGCTGTTCATACTGTTGTTATAGAGATATTAGCGGCCTCATGCGGAAACGCGCTGTACTTAATGAGATTTCCTGTTTTTAAATTAAGCATGAAGCCACATATTTACATTCAAGGAACGTGACGATTTGACATGTTTCAAGCTCCCAAGAAATTAGGAAAACAAGTGAAGCGGTAAATCTACTAATAGGGA
The DNA here is from genome assembly GCF_001194135.2 of Octopus bimaculoides. NCBI lineage: Eukaryota > Metazoa > Mollusca > Cephalopoda > Octopoda > Octopodidae > Octopus > Octopus bimaculoides. The sequence continues at coordinate 20,647,923 of NC_068983.1, forward strand.
ACGTTATCGAAAACAAAGTCTACTGCAATAAGAAGGGCCATAGTGATTTCAGTGTCCGACGAAATCACGTATGGAACTAGTAAAACCGAATTTCTGCTGGATTTCAACTTACGATTCTGAAGTTTAGACGTGAAAATATTATTCGCATTCAGGTCACGTGCATTAGTAAAAGTTGATATTCAAGCTGAGAAGAGAATAAGGAAAAGAGAGATGACGAGTCCCAAGCTATCAGTTGCCTTGTATAATTCGTGAGCATTATTAGATATCAGAATAGCACAGCATTGTTTGATAAGTGATAAATTTAACCGACTGGGCAATTCAAATGCTAGGCCGAACACGTTAGAATTTGAAAGCAGATGTGTAAGACGCTAGTTGGTATGTTATGGTTTTGATTTACTCGTTCAGAAAAATAAGAATATTTACAATATAAATAACAACAACTGAATAATGCACTATTTTATTACCAAATATTTCGAAATTTATCGTTTCGTAATGAAGAAATGCAGACAAAAAAAAGAAGAACCTATCTATGAAATTGCAGAGAATTCCTTAACTTTTGGATTTACGTTTTTATCCTGCTATTTTGACATTTACTTTGTTTCACATTCCAGTCTGAATGCAATAACTTTTCCTAGCTGCTCCTAAAATAAAGTCCATCTGTTTGACAAGGGTCGTGCCCCTTTAGTTAATATATACCGGATATACAACCTATATGAAATGTTTCCAAGTGACATAAATCTCTTTTTCTGTCAGCAATAGACTAACCTAACTTCACTCACTCAAAAGTATTAGTTGCCACCTTCAATTGTGTTTTTGTTTCATCCGACCTCTTCTTCTTTCTGTCTTTCATATTTTATGTATTAACTACTACGATTGTTTTCTGTCATGAATAGTCATGATGTCGAAGACGATGATGATTGATGATGATGTTGGTGGTGACGATGGCGACGACGATGACGACACGAATGCTCTGTACAAAGAGAATAATTTTTGGTTTAAAATACATAGGAAAAAAAAACACAATCACCTAACATCATCATCATCATCGCGAGGAGAAGGAAGAGTATAAATATGATGTGCTGGTGATAGGAATGCTGTTATATTATTGTAGTAAATTTCTGTTCATATCTTTCTCCATATTCCTGGCCAATTCCTTATTCGTCCTCAATGCCACATGCAAAGCTACGAACATTTCTATTGGCCTCTTCAGTATGTTTTCTCTTCCTCAAACTTCTTCTTCTTCTTCTTCTTCTTCTTCTTCTTCTTCTTCTTCTACTGCAACTCTTTACACTTCATGTTCTCCTCCCCTCCCCCTCCTCCTCTTCTTTCTCCTCCAGAGAAATAGTAAGTCTTTTTGTTAGGGCGGTGCTGAAATTTATCATTCCGGAAAAAAAAAAAACTGACAAGCTAAGGTGAATTTGGTGAGATTCGAACTCAGTATACACTCAGGGGCAATCAAACAACACAAGGGAGGTAGCCTGTACTGAACTAGTCTTGAACTGGTACTTATTTTTTCGGCCCCGACAGAAAATTGAATTTCACATAGATGAGTTTCCAGCAGAGTTTGACAGGGGACAAACAGAGCAAAGCATTGTAATCGTTGTTCTAAGACGATTCGAAGTTACGACCTGTCAGTTGTATATAGCATTGCAAATAATAATTCTGCATTATATATGTACTCGTTGAAAACATTTTAATCGAATTTCTTGGCGTTTATATAGAATGATGAAATGAATACTAATTTTAAAACGTAAAATATTTATGACATGAAAATAAAATAAATTTAAGCAGATTTTTGATTTGTATATTTTACAATAAATAAGTGTAACTATTTTTCTAAATTTTATGAACGTAATTGCAATCTAATAACTCGAAAACCTATCACTGTAAATTTCATAAAAACAGCTCATCTTTCAGAAAATGAGAAAACACTGATCTTATACATCTTAGGTGTGCTCTCTCTCCAAATCTTTTTTGGTATTTTTTTGCTGACTCTCTTCGTGTTTGGCAGGAGAATCAATCAAACACCAACCCATCATGCATTATGTGGTATGAAGTTTGCTTCGCCACCAGGCGGTGCCGGGTTCAGTTCCACTGCGTGCCACTTTAAGCAAGTGGGACTAAACGAAAGACCTATGATTGGGTTTGGTAGCCATCATATAAGCGTGTGTGTGTGTGTGCGTGTGCGCACGTGCGTCCGTATGTGTGTGTGTGTGTGTGTGTGTGTGTGTGCCCCTTACCTACTGCTTGACAACTGGTGTTCATGTGTTTCATTCCCCGTAGAGCAGCGGTTCGGAAAGAGAGAAAACTAAAATAAGTGGGGCTCATTCATTCGACTACAAATTCTTCAGAAAAATGTTTCGAGCCTAAGCTCTTCAACAAAATGG
>NC_068983.1:20652050-20654550 GCF_001194135.2 Octopus bimaculoides
ATATATATATATGTTGTGTGTGTGTGCTAAGGATGGAAAGATGTGTGTTAAGTGAAGAAAGAGCTTGCGATTACAGGAACCAACATTCTGTACTCTTGGATATTTGACAACTTATCGAATAGTTGCGTACAGAAAGCAGCACGGGAGAAAATACATATGCTTGGAACCTAGCCACAGTTGTTAAAGTAGAATTATAAAATTGAAGCGTACCAGTTAGAATAATTACTTAGAAAATATGAAAATAAGGATATTAAAATGTTTCTTTTATTAGAAACAATGGAGTGTCTTTTTTTTATAATACCTGAATCTATCTATCTCCATTGGCCAATACGAAATCATTGCTTAATACGTAAACGGAAACTGCAAAGCCACAAAGTGGCAGAATCGTTAGCGTGCCGAATAAGATGCTTAGCAGCATTTCGTCCGTATTTTATGTTTTGAGCTCAAAATCCGCCGTCGTAGGCGTTAACATTCATCCTTTCGAGGTCGATAAAATAAGAACCAGCTGAACATAGGGGTCGATGTAATCGAATTCTCCACTCTCCCGAAATTGTTGACCTTGTGCTAAAATTTCAAATCAGTATGTATTCGACCAACACAGATTTACTTAATGGAAAATATTTCAGTTTTACTTCTCCTGTGCAGTGTGCTTGTTTTATTATCATAGCATTACAAATCCTTGTGCAGATCTTTAACATATACTGGTGATAATTTCCGGCCATACCAACCTCTTGTCTGTGGTTACGCCAAGAATCTCAATTGCGTTATCTTGTAAATTCTAGCTTTCTTCGGAGCTACAATTATTTGGTTGAGCTTGTTTTATGAAAGCTCAACCAAATAATGGCAACTCAGAAGAAGGCTCGTAGGATTATTCCATTATAAGGTATTGATACTACAAATAATCTTCCGATCTTACGAAGCAGAAGCTAGTTGACTGGATCAATGAGTGTCCACGAAATTTTCCCTGTTCTGGTAGTTGACTGATGTTTGCTATCGAACACCAAACTGTGAGGAAGAAGAGAAAAATATCTAACTTTGAGACAGTGCAGCAGTGGGAGCTACTTCGGGCGATAGGATAGAGATTTCTAATCACTGAATGCACAGACACCCTATTGATCTCACAGTCCGAAATGCAATGAATCAATGATTGTATCGTTCAAAGCCTATTAGGAACGAGGCTATTTACAAAAGCGTGACGTAAACGAATCAAATGATCGATGAGGTCATCGTTGGATCGTATATACTCACACACACACACATTTTATATTCACACACACACACACACATTTTATATTCACACACACACATTTCTTTTTATAAACATATAAAAAGAAACTCGATATTTACAGTTTAGCACAGTTTCCTTCATTCGAATAAAATCTGTATCTATTTTAAAGGTATGTGAAAATAAAATATAATGCTGACTCCAGTCTGATTAGAACTCGATATGCATTTGTTCTGGATCAGTTACGATAAAATATGCGGCGATGACTCAGTGCCTAAGCTAACGGCTCCGACATGACTGTTTACTCTAGATTTAGTAAGTTGATTACCAACCTTTAGAAATGTAAATTAAACATGTGCTCTATTTTCTTGTATTCCACTAATTACTGCTTTCAAATACCGGTTGCGTTTTTATATTACATTTCAATTCATGCTGGGTCAATAAAATAGTACCTGTTATGTACTGTTGTCAAATTGATCTCCTTTACGCTTCCTCTATTTGCCAAATAGGAGAAATCAATTTTTAATACAAATTTGATTTTCTGTCACAATATTCAAAGGAGCTATGATTTTGTATGAAGTAGTTTTAACAGCCTGTCATATCTTAAATAACGTTATCACGTTATCGCATTTAATTTGTTTCCGCCACGTCACAGTGCAGACTACTAGACTTTCAAACAGTTTCTAAATTGTTACCTTGTCAACTGCTTTCATTACTAATCCTGTTTTCAAACTGTTACACAAGCTAGAATTAATAATGCGTTTAAAACCTCACCCATTTCTGGTATAGTGTTGTTTTGTTTCTGTTTTTCAAAATAACACATCAGTATTTTACTTTTTTTTTTCTTGTTCTATTTCCTTTTAAATACTAATTTCACAATCTTTACTCTGCAACGAAAATTGAAAATCAGAATGATAATATTAGCTGTTTTTTGTTTAGTCATATAGATGTGTTTTTCTATTAACGCAGAGCAACAAAACGAAGAAGCAAGTTCAATTTACCCTGTATAAGAATAGTTCTAAAAACGAAATGTTAAAAAGCGTTGTGCCCCATTATATTCTTAGTTTAAGGCGCTTCCAAGTCAAGCAGTCATATGGACATAACTACATCCACATTGAGGTTTAGGTCGAATTTGATCCCAATGAGAAGGAGTACCCAGATTGATATAATTGTTCTGGCGGCGGTCTTCAACGTTCTGTGCCAATTAAAACATTCTACACGTTTAAATAAAACTGCGACATATTTATGATGGACTTCAAAATAACGATAATAGTT
>NC_068983.1:20656033-20658003 GCF_001194135.2 Octopus bimaculoides
CCCACCACCAGCAGCAACAGTAACAACATCAATAACAACAACAACAACAAAAACGAATAAAATAAAATGAAATAAAAATCAACAGTAACTGTAACATACACGAAGAGCACAGGAAAACAGAAGAACCAGTGGCAATGAGCTTCGGTCGGAGTTTAGTTTTAGTAAGCTAAGATATATGTGCAACACATGCAGTAAAGTAAGAGAAAAATAAATTGTCAGAAATGAATGCACTTGTTTCACCCCTACTCAGCGATAGGCGAACAGTTTGTATGTGTGCAACGTAAGAGTGTTTAGGCATCTATGTGCGTTTTGGTTATGTGTGTGAGAATGTGTGTATGGGTGGGCGGGTGTGAGTGTGTTTGGGTATGTGTGTCTGGGAGGCATGTGTGTTTGTGTGTGTTTGGGTGCATGTATGTGTAAAATGGAACAAAAGCGCAAGAAGAACATAAAAACAATCGGACAGATAGAAGATTTAAAGGCTGACAGGAGAGACAACAATTAGAAGGAACACAGAAAGAAAGAAGAGAAAATAAAGAATGTGTAGTGGGTAGCGATCTATCATGGCGAAATATATACATATATATATGTCGTGCAGCTACTGTTTATACCTCGCTCAGAGATTTATTATATATACATGTGTGTTTGTGTATGTCCGTGCATGTCTATGTTTCTAGATATGGGTAACCTATCAAAGAGAAAAATCTCTGTAATATGTCTTTTAGTAGATTCAGATCGGTGCTCAATGTTTAATACATTTTTAATTTTGCTTACATTTATTTATGACTATATTATAAGTAAATATAGGTAGAACAAAATGTAACATACTGAAGCTGGATTATCAATATATACCAGCCTCTGATATTTTACTCTCTGATGACATGAAGAAATCCTCCAGCCTCGTGCATTCTAGATAATTGTCATAGTGAATCATTGATTTTCGATACTTACATGGAATGGGGTACAACAGCTTTAGGTGTGGATTCCATTCTATATAATTCACATTCACCTTACAATTCATATCAATATATTAACATTATTTAAATGTGATGGATGTTGGTTTCAATAAACTGTGATATTTATCTGATATTATCACTGAACTATGAAATACCAGGCTATAATTTTCATGCGAATTAATTATGAGGCGGTTTAAACCAGGTTACTCTCCTCTTCCTAGTTTTCCTTTGATAGGAAATAGGCATGAATTTTCAATACAAATAGCAAGAAGTCTCTTACTGAGAAAGTCTCTTTAATTACTCCATACAGCTGTAGGAAACCTTGTCAACAGTGTCCCATTTTAAGGATTTATCGGAGTTTCTGTTACTTCACCTATTTCATTTCTACTTATTGCAAATGTTCAGAGTTTGCGTATGTTAGCAGAGAATGTGACTTATTTGAGATAAGTACAAATGGTTATAATTAACGTTTTTGGATTAAAATATAAACACTACTATTAACATGATAATAAAATTCCGCGATAAAGCATTGGATATAAATGCAGGAAAACAGTACCTAGACAAAGGAACTACATGCATTCAAATCTCCTGCTGTCAAAATTTGTTATCACATATAACAAGGGGAATTTTGGATGTATCCTCTGAAGGACGCGAGAAGGCATTTCGCTGCAAAAGCAATCCAATGATAAATTTTTGCTCGCAGACAAAATGGGGGAAATTACTTTGAACTATGAATGCCGTTTTCGGGACGTAGGCCGCGTGTATTTCTGTGTCATTGTCATCGTCAACAATGTATCCAGTATACAGTTTTTACAGACTATATCCAGTATTCGTATCTGGACGCGCAGTGACACAGGAAGACATGCATTCTGGGATACAGTGACAGTTTACGTCCAATGTGTTTTTCACACATTTTATACGCCAGGGAAATTTTCTACTGAAACTGCTTCTCGAGAAAATGTTCTTCACACGCCTAAGTGTACACCGACATGTTAAATATGGCTATATATATATATA
>NC_068983.1:20658334-20665098 GCF_001194135.2 Octopus bimaculoides
ATATATATATATATATATATATATATAGAAACAATTATATATTCGCACAGACAGATGTCTCATGTCTCTATCATTTTCCAAACTTGACAGATTATTTTATCTCCACTTCTATTTTTGAACACTTATTATCTGCTTGACGTTTCCACTGATGGCTTTAGACTATATGACACGCTGTCAACTACACGCGCACTTTCACTTCACCAACCTTACACCATTTGGTAATGCTAAATGTATATATGTGTCACGATAATAATAATAACGATGATAATAATAATAGTAGTAATAATGATGAGAGGAATGTTTCACACCATTCCAGCGAATTAGATATAATATGAAGAAGATTCCAGCATCGTAATTTACACTCTGCTATATCGGTGGTTGGCGCAGCGGTCAATTGACCATTTCATTTCTAATTAACTTCCTGTTAATGCATACAATTCCCGCACTTTCAGCAGCAAATATTCTATCTGCCTTCTGCTGTCTTGGCTTCTGCAGTAAGTCTCTATATACACCTTTCTTTCTTTCTTCATTTTCCTTCCACTACCTCTTTCTTTGCACAATAGATCCTTCATCTCGCTGAAGTTCTGGAAATTGTCAATGTTATGCCTTTGTCAATCGAACAAGTTTCGGTCAGGTTCTATTAAGATCTTCTAAGGTCCACCGACCTTGCTTTGCAGATTGTTAAGAGTGCAGTAAATGAAATTACAAAATCCAATTAAAATATTATTGGATATAATGCAGATGGGAACTACAGAATAAGTGTCAAAGTTATCACACTTTTTGCTTCAAACCCATCTAATTTCATCATCATCATCATCATCATCATCATCATCATCATCATCATCATCATCATTATCATCATCATCATCATCTCATCATCATCATCATCATCATCATCACCATCATCACCTTCTTCATCATCATCATCATCATCATCGTCATTCTGCACACCTGCCTTTATAATTATTTGTCTTATCACCTATATAATTCTCTACCTTCCTTTCTTTCCGAATCTATGTATTTTCGTGGAGAAGCGTTGCTTAGTAGTTCGGGTGTTGGATTCATGATCTTAAGACTGTGATTTATTCGTGATCGGAGTTGTTCGAAAACCGAGGTATTACTGTACTACGTTACTCATCGGTGTCACAAATAACAGCCATTTTCTATAGTAATGGAGTTCTTTAAGAGAAATTTCGCTGTTAATTCGCGCAATCATGTAAATCCTGTGATGATATGTTACCAAGATTTAATAATCATATTTCGTATGTCCTAACTATGTTTCTATTAAAATAAGATAAAAAAAAAAACGAGATTGTTGACATACTTGCCAAATGATTAAATGCAATAAAATCAGACGTCCAAAGCCAAGAATCTTTCTGATAACAACTATATTCTATGTTCTGTATGTTACAGATGTTATTTACAAGTACTAATACAAGACACATGTGTCTACTCATGTATGCAATATACATGTAGTATTTAAATAGAGAATATTCTACTCATGTATTAATATAGCCTCTTGGTTTTATTTCCTACAAGAAGGGCGTTCTATACACAGTAGAAATATGTGTATATATGCTTGCTTGTGTGTTATACGGTGATATGCTTATTTACTGAAAAGTTTTGCACGATGTTTAGAATACTATTTTCAACCTGGTGGTTGTCTTTACAAACCCGTTTAGTATGATTTTCAGGAATACACATGAAAACAGGAACATATAGAAACGCATTATGTAGTGATTCAATGATGTTTTAACCCAGTGAACTAGAAAAATGCCTGGTTGTTAGACAGCAGAAAAACCTGTAATTTCAGGAAGAAACTTCTCGTTTAATAACAAGGAGAAAAGAGGAGTTTTTGTCCCTCCGCCTTCTTCTTGCTTTATTGAGAAATATATTTCATGATATAAACGCTCAATTACATTATTGTTTATTGATCTAATATTTTACCGTAGTGTTTGATGAAGTGTAACTTACTTAAATAAATGAACGGAAAATAGCGGTAAATAAATGACAGGATACACATAACTTGATATTTATTTGAATTTAGTTACAATTTTAAATGACAAACATATATTTTCGTAAATACTATAATCAAGGTTAGAGAAAACAAGTGGGAGAGTCGAAACATCATCGGTTACTTTGCTCTGCATTTTCCATTCTAAATCTCTACGGTTTAGGGGTTCAAATCTACCGATGGCTAACTTCGTCTTTCATGCTTCTGGAGATCGATAAAGTGTGAATGTTACACTGCAGTTGATTTATTTTCTCTGTCTCTCTCTTTCTGTGTGTATTTTTATGATTTAGAAGACATCCGCTGTTGCCAAGAGAGGGTTGGGTTTTGGAAAGTCTAAAATTGCTCAGAGCTTAACGGAATAACACGATGGAATCCCCGTAAACTGAATCAAGGATCTGGGAGCTAACGAAATAGAATGAAAAACATATATAATCTAAGACAGTAGTCTGGATTCTTCATAAGCCTGAATTTTACGAACGTCTGTCTAGAAACTTATGCTACATGCATCTGGGAGTTAGAATAGCTGAGATGATAGAAAATCGATTAAATGAGCTGCGCTGTATATTCTGAAATTGACGTTTTAGTAAAAATGATTTATTAAAGAGGTCATTTTTGTTATAGCTCTAAATGAGAAATGAAAATGTTTGTTGTGGAGAGTTGATGTCAAATAGTCTCGGAGATTCAATGAAATCATTTACGCTTTTGTCCACTGAAAGTAAGCCATTAATTATAGTTTTTGTAGTAGAAGATAATAATTGATATGCCTTGCCATATACACGCAGACAGACTTACGCACACAAGTAAAAACACCGAATAAAGACCAAGATTGGAGACGGGATTTAGGTACGTAGACAGATGAAAATGTCATCAATAATACTCTTCTAACACTGTCGACGCATGTAATTCGTAATTATAGACTGAAGTCGAAAACATAATCCATTATAGATATAAGATTTATGTTATCTATGTTAATCTTAGAACAAGGGGTTTGGAGATATATATTTTAATATGATGTGTGACTGTAGGGCGGCGAGGTGGTAAAATCGTTAGCACGGCGGGCTTTACTTTCTGAAGTGAAATTCTGCGGAGGCCGACCTTGGCTTCCATCCTTTCGGGATCGATAACAGAAATATTAGTTGGACATTGGGGTCGATGCAATCGACATATCTCCTCCCTTGAAATCGCTGGCGTTTGCCAAAATTTCAAACCAGTACGATGCCACATAGTAGAGCGGTGAGGTGGTAGAATCGTTATCATGCCAGGCAAAGTGGTTAGCAGCGTTTCATCTGTCCATCTTTACGTTCTGAATTCAAATTCCACCGAGGTCGACTTTGCGTTTCATCGTTTTTCGATCGATAAAATACGTACCAGTTGAGCACTGGTAATCGACTTTCCCCCTCCCCGAAATTACTGGTCTTGTGCCAAAATTTGAAAGCAGTATGATGCGGGGTGGTAATGCTGGTGCACCACACGCATACTTGTGTGTGCGTGCGTGTGTGTGTTTTGTGTGTGTTTGTGTGTGTGTGTGTGTGTGTGTGCATGTGTGTGCGTGTGTATGCTATGACGTTCATCCTAGAGTTGAGAGAATTTTTCTTTATGTTGATGCATTTTGTCTTTGCTTTTGAATGTGCAGACACTTTTCCCGTATTATCTATTTATTGGATGGCAACACGCCGTTTTGTTGACACACACACACTTGCCCACGTACAAACACATATACAAACAAGCATATGCACGCACATACAAACGTACATACACACGTACACACATTTATAAATATGTCTGTATAAGTGCGTGTGTGGTTCTATACTTATGACTAATCTATTGATTTGCGTATAATTAAATTTTGATTTGTTCAATATTCCCTGGATTTCTAATAACTCTGACACCATAGATTTTGTATTTCTTGGAAAGCAGGATATCTTATATTAGTAATCACCATTTTACCGCTGTCTCTTATAGCTTATTAAAGCTTCGAAGAGTTTTCCCAACACCTAACTTGATGACTTCATCAAATAAGCTACCATTTACTCACTCGCTTCTTCGCTAATTAACATGTTGCTAATCTTAAAGTAATCACATTCGTCACAGCTAATTTGCAATACCATTCTCATGCACAGTATCTTAAATGTAGTGATAGAGAGAAACTAAGATGTACATGAAAACAAAGATTCATACCTGCTTACATATTCACTCTTGTATGCTTGGCATGTACATACTTGTGTTGTGTGTGAATATGTGTATGGTTGTAGCCTTTTGATTATGTGTTGTGTTAAAATTTATCGAGGCGATCATTACGCTTGGGAAATACGAAGACTTTGTATATGTATATGTTGTAATAATCTTAATTATAAGCTGAAGTCCTACACTCTGTCATTGCCAATGAACTACCTATCAATCATGTTGTAAAGTTAATGACCAGTGTTGCTATAGATTGTTGCACGTTAAACCATACTATATCATCAATTGCATCTACGATGTATTATATGTTTTGAAAGAGTTATTTTTTTCTGCTGAAAAAGGCCTGTTATTTACCAAAGGTTCGTTATTGTACTGTATTTCATATAGTCTTTTAGCAATTGTATAGTTAATGTGTACGCACTAACTTTGACACAAATATTCTAGAAGTTATTATTAAAGAACATAATTTCTGAAAAAAATTACGCAGTTTCATAAAATATGCAGCCTAAATTTTAATTTCTGCTTCTGGCGTAAGGCACAAGTAATTTCAGTTAATACGTATAATATTCAGTTCTGATTCGAAATATTGCTTGTCCGTATGGTGTTGTTGTTGCTGATGTTCCCTCTTTATCTCTATGTCAACCCTATTCGAACAGACTGGTAATCAAAAGCGTTCGAACTGTGTCTCGCTCACTATATAGGAGTTTGTAGAACTACGTTATGTAATGTGTTATTTCCTCATGTAAGACAGTAGCATGTAGTAATACAGTGACGCTAACAATTTGAAAACAGCGCCTATGTATATGTATGTATGTTTGCATGTATGTGTGTATATATATATATATATATATATATATATATATATATATATATATATATAGTCTAAAGCGAGTGTCTCTAGATATATGAAGTAATGTCCAAACATAAATTTTAATTACTTCCAAAATAATTGGTTCTATTATATAACGAAAACGAGCTTTTGTTAACTGTATTGATTTCAACACTCTTACAAGCTGAAGATAATTAGTTAAAATTTAGAAACTCACAAACTATTATAACATGCAATAGAACGGAGACTATTAAAATAAATACATTTAGACGCAGATGATAACTTTCCTAGATTGGTCATGTAGTCATGTAAATATATACATGATGTTCTTAATAATTTTTAAAAAAAAAGATACGTAATAAAATTTTCATAAAATAGAAGCAAATAATTTGGTTCCATATCTACCAATGAAATCAATATACCGGCACTTCATTTTATAGTTTCAGAAACCCTTTGGTTTCGATATCTTCCGTTGTTGCTATTTGTTGCTTCTTTTGAAATTGGTGGTGAAATCTTGCACATAATATCTTTATAAAACGAGTAAACTTCCGAAATAAAATTTAAAAGTCTCAGTCAAGATTTGCGTTCAACATTTTATTATTTGGCTTTCAGACTGTTAGGCAGAATATCTTGAGAATCTGATGTTTAACAAAAAAGAAAGTCTCAAAACGCCTATAACGGCAGTTCCAAGAAATTAGTGTGTACGTTAAGGTCCTGAAGCGACCATAAATTGTGAGCAGTTACGTTAATGTATTAATGTCCACCATAATGTCTTAAAGTAATTGTAATGGCCATGCAGAGAAAACACTGTTTATCAAAAGATTTTGAAGTAGTTGTAAATGCTGTCTTGCGGAGCTAATATCCAACATTAAGTCTAGAAAAAGATATAATGGCTGCTCTGAGAAATTACTGTCTGCCATAAGAACTCGCAATGGTTATAAACTTCGTGATGTAGACTAGCATTATGAACAGTTTCAAGACGATACAGTAGAGCTAATATCCAACACGAATTCTTCAATCTGTTAATAATGGTAGTCTTGGGGAATTAGTGTCAGCCATAAGTAGTCATAGCAGCTTTTCCGTCCAGGATAAAGCATTGACATGGCAATAATTATTGAGTTGGAAATTTATTGAAAAGAAATGCAAAATAGACATTTTAGTAATTAATTACGTTCAGAAAAGAAATATCTTTTATACATTGTTTATTATATATTTTATCAACCATTCACTCGAAGCAAGCAAGCAGATTCATTTTTTTTCTATCAACTGCATAATATTCATTCATTATTTTTATATTGAAAAAGATGCGTACTAGGAAAACTTTGCTTCATTTATAAATTCTTTGTTTGAATTTTAGAGTTTGTAAACGAGTCATTTTCTTTAATTAGTTTCTGTGCAGCTATTCCGAATTCATTCCAATGTTAGTGTTGCGACAAATGGGAAAACAGAAAGGAAGAAGTAAACATTTACGTTTAGTTCTTTCTTTTGTTTGCAATATTTAGGTCTACTTTATACACACACACAAGTGCACACAAACATATATGCATATACATATATTATAAATGTACCCCTCTCTCTCTTCCCTTCTCTCTCATTCAATCTTCTCATATATCCCCCGTTGACTTTCTGTTATATTTTGGTTTTATTGCTCTTGCCCACTGTCATAGTATGCAGGCACATATCTGTCTGATAGTGTATATATATATATATATATATATATATATATATACATATATATAC
>NC_068983.1:20665257-20667389 GCF_001194135.2 Octopus bimaculoides
ATATATATATATATATATATATAAGTTTGTGTATGTGTATACATACACACACACATACATAAGCTGATTATTAGAAATGAATATGTGTTTGAGAGAGAGAGAGAGAAAGAAAAAGAAAGTAAAAGAAAGAAAGAAAGAGGTGGGGAATGACATTTAAGGTTTTTATTTAAATTTCGATAATATATTAGGGAATGATTGATTGTTAACCAGTCATTAAAAGCGACGAGGTTATACAGTGGCAGTTATTTTATCACCGTCTATGTTTGTTCCCATGATATATGTATATTATCTGACTGATTTCAATCGGAAAAACGTTCGAATAAATTTCTGCAAATTTAAGTGAGATTCATTGCATTTCAACCGTTTACAACTTTAATGTTTAAAGTTGTTTATAGGCAATAATTGCAATTCGTACTCTGAGTAAACTATGAAATATAGTTCGGAATCAATTCTACATACATATTCCTAGTAAAGTTTTCAGCACTAACAAATAAAACATACCTCCTTCTCTATTCCCTAGAAAACACCAAGCTTATGTATTTGCTATGCAAAAACTCGTTAATCATATCTATGATTAAAGACGTTTGTATGATAAATGTCTCATCTTAAAAGTCAGTATAAGACTGCATTATTTAATGAATTCCTTATATTTTTAGGAATAGTAAGTTTTTATTAGTGGGAGATTTGGCTACTACTTCTCGTACGTGCTACTACAAGCTCATGGTAGTAGATTATCTTACTGGAATAATCCAGGAAGATAATCATTTTAATTGCAAGAATAAATTCTGTGTAAGCACGCTCTACTTTGTTGAACAGAATTCTCTCTTTTTCGTTTAGTACTTATGTTTTCCAATGTTTGTATATTTCATTTGCCTGTTATCATATAATCAAACTCCTTTGTATCAGGCACGGTTTCATGGTTTGTTGCTTCTCACATATTGTAATAGATTTTCAGTAGTTTATATTTTATTAAACAATTTTCATAGAATTTATTATTTTATCTTAGACTTTGCTCCCCACAGAAATGTAAAAACATTTACTCTTTTTACTCTTTTACTTGTTTCAGTCATTTGACTGCGGCCATGCTGGAGCACCGCTTTTAGTCGAGCAAATCGACCCCAGGACTTACCCTTTGTAAGCCTAGTACTTATTATATCGGTCTCTTTTGCCAAACCGCTAAGTTACGGGGACGTAAACACAGCACCATCGGTTGCCAAGCGATGGTGGGGGGACAAACACAGACACACAAACACACACACACACACACATATATATATATATATATATATATATACATATATACGACGGGCTTCTTTCAGTTTCCGTCTACCAAATCCACTCAGAATGCTATGGTCGGCCTGCGGCTATAGTAGAAGACACTTGCCCAAGGTGCCACGCAGTGGGACTGAATCCCGAATCATGTGGTTAGTAGCAAGCTACCTACCACACGGCCACTCCTGCACCCCTGGAATATTTTGTTCTTGCTTCTATCTGGGATATACTGCTTCTTTATTTCCACTCACACGACACTGAGTACTTCAACTCGACCCTTCTCATTTTCCTGCTTACGATAATGACAAGGCTTCGTTACAAAATTTAAGTATTTCCAAACACATTTATTTGTCTGTATTCTCTAAAAGTAGGGTATGTATTAGTAAGGTGAAATGGAAAACAGGAGGAGAGGAATAAAGAAAAGAAAGAAAAACGGAATACAAAGATAGAGATAAGGGAAAATATACTAGGTAGCGGTCAGTCGATATAGTTTGAAAGTAGGAATGGGGAGATAAGAGTGATAGAGAGAGAAAGGTATTAGAGTGTAGAAAGATAGAAGGAATGGGGTGGTGTAATGGAGAGATAGGTGTAAAAACTAAAGGAGTGTGAAATTGTGTGGTGACAGAGTCTAAGTTTTGGGGAAGAGATAGGGGTAGTAATATGGAATGAAGAATTATTTAGGAATGTTGGTGGTTGGACAGGTCAGTGCTAGGTAGTAGAAGAAAATATATGTGTAGATGTATATACATGTATATATTAGACATCTATATAGGTATTTAATTTTACAGATATTTATACATATCAACATCCACACATACAACTCGTGCTCATAGGTATATGTACATATATATATATATATA
>NC_068983.1:20668590-20669214 GCF_001194135.2 Octopus bimaculoides
TATATATATATATATATATATATATGTTTGCTCACGTATATATACATGTCATCATGTATATATATATGTCTATATATATATGTATACATGTATATATGTACCTAAATGTGTGTCTGTATGTGTGTGCGCGCGCGCAAGATTATGTGTGTGTGCATGTATATAACCTACGCTGGTGAACTGGGACTGGATGTCAGCCACACTCAATGAAATTCCTTTCAATTGATGATAGGAAATTTAATTGAGTGTAAGTCCCATGGTATTACATATTCGACTGGCGCGGATTCGTGCTACTTGGCACATCATGAAATATACATAATTGGGAACTCATAGAGACGTTTATATTGAAACACAGACACACACACACACGAGCACACGCACGCACGTATGCAAAACATGTATATATATATTCGTTTACATATGTATGTTTGTACTTGTACGTATTAGTATATGGCCGTGTATGTATGTATGTATCAAGATCTATAAGTATGTATGAATATGTATATACATACATACATATATATATATATATATATAATTATGTGTATTTCTTCTATCTTAATGAATAAAAATTCTTCTGATAGAATAAATGGGTTAATAGAAACCAATGTAGCAAATATATATATA
>NC_068983.1:20669592-20670456 GCF_001194135.2 Octopus bimaculoides
TATATATATATATATATGTATATATGATAGAGATCATTCCATAAACTTGCAATCGTCGTCTTACCTTCATTCACCTTATCTGAATATTTTAGTTTCAGTAGCATCTTACTTTTATATAATACCTGTATTTCTTTTGGAAGCATATTTTTAGTAAGTTGTTTACATTTTTTGTAAGCTCTACCTCAAGTTGTGCTTCTTTACTTGAGTGTATTGCTGGAAAATATTTCGCAAAGCATCACTACCTAGTCATATATCTTCGCTGAAATTTTCTGATTATATTAAAACAAATGGCTGCAAAAACGCTCATGCGCAATGGAAATCTTCATGTGCGCTTGCAAGTATGATAGTTACGTTAGTTATATTTATGAGGTGCGCACATACATGCATGTCCTTCTCATATACGTATTCCTTTCAAGTCTTCAGACGAATTATTATGCTAATGAAATATTGCATTCTCCACACTTTGTGTTTCCAATTCATTCGCCAGAAGGTTTTATTAAACCTGTCTATATTACAGCTGCCGCCATAGTAAGAAGCCGAGCGATGATACATTTTCATAGGTTACTTTTGTACATTTATGTTATATATTCCCTGTTAAGAACATTTATATGTGCAGAGCTGTTTCTTAAATGCAAATCATGCAACTACCGAAGCTGTCATACATTTTGACTAGATTTGTTTTCATAATGAAGCTTACTGGTGCATTGGTTTTGTGTTCTGTTCGCACAGTTTTTCGTGGTTCCTTCCAAATTCATCTATGAATACTTATGCATGCATATGCATTATACATACATAAGCAGACAAGCGTGCGCATATATTATAGTTACATATATATATATATATATATATATATGTATATATATA
>NC_068983.1:20670502-20671367 GCF_001194135.2 Octopus bimaculoides
GAGAGAGAGAGAGAGAGAGAGAGAGTCAGACAGATATATATATAACGTTTCGTGACATCCTTTGCTCACATGTATATATATATATATGCGTATACATGCAAGTATGTACATATACGTATGTAAATTTATATTTATATCATTATATGATTGAACACCACGCTCCGCTTCCAAGTAAGTTGTATTTTAATAATGCTGATGCCCACTATATAAGATCGTTTTACTCTTTCGTTTTTCTCTCTTTTTGTTTCTTTTATTCTTTTACATACTTTTCTCCCACTATTCTATCTTATTGCTCCCTCACTCCTCCTCCCGTGTTCACGTGGCTCTCACGTGACCATCGGCCATCTTTCTTGCTTCCTCTCGGTATTTTTACAGTTCTTTTATTCAAATATATGCTTCATATATTTACTTTTTTTTATTTTTTACGATGGTTTTCTCTTTAAACAGAGCAGAACGTTTAAAGTTAGAAACGCACACGAGCTCACGTAGTGAATATTTTGGAAATAGATGTTAAATATTGTCTCTAACTGATGATTGCAAAGTATGTGGAGGCGCGTGGCTTAATGGTTAGGGTGTCAGTATCATGAGCGTAAGATTGTGGTTTCGATTCCGGACCGGGCGGCGCGTTGTGTTCTTGAGCAAAACACTTCGTTTCACGTTGCCCCAGTCCACTCAGCTAGCCAAAATTAGTAACGCTGCGATGGACTGGCGTGCCGTCGTGCTACGGAATACATACGCACTTGAAACCGGGAAAGCGGACCCATGAGCCTGGCTATGCTTTAAAAGGGCGAACAGTGTGGCAACACGGTGGTGCATCAGCATGGCCGCAGCTCTAAGCTGAAACTTTAATATATATATATATATA
>NC_068983.1:20671750-20674508 GCF_001194135.2 Octopus bimaculoides
CGAAAATAATACAACATATGCAAAGCATCCACTTTATGTAAGTAAAATGAAACAGAATAAAACAGAAAGTAAATAAATAAAATGGAAAATAAACATGTCAAATCAACAGACTCAATGATTTTAGTTTCGATAAATATCAAAAGTAGTGATATTTTGACTCGTTCACCGAACATATTTTCTCAACGAGCACTCAACGCCTATCCCTTCGCACACAGACAGCATATAAACCTAAGTATACTAAAAGAGTAATCTCTCTATGAAAAGAATAACTGATTTCTGACTTACATCTGTATGTGTAAGCTGTTTTACTTCCAACGAAAGAAGCAAAATTAGGGACTAACAGCTGTCGGAACCATTCACTAACAAAATGGCATTTCAGATACAAGTTTTCATTCTTAGATACACCTCTCTCTGTCTCTCGTTCTTCTTCTTCTTTCTTTTTTTTTTTTTTTTCGTTTTCGCATACATTACCTATTTGAGTCTGTTAGATACAGAGAAATTTAGAGCATTTACTTGCATAAGTGAACGTGTTTGCGTGTGTTATGCCCATCGTTGTTGTATGTTTACGCTATAAGCAAAATACTGAGATCTTTATATACATAATAAAGTAAATATATTTGTATTTAAGAAAGTTGCCTGCTATTCCGTTATATGGATTCATTACCATCGAACAAAGCATTCTTCAAAATGATGTTTCAATCAGAAAAGCGTTTCATTTCTTAAATGTAAAGGGGTTTGTTGTTAACTTGTAGCAAGTCTCAGAGATCAGAATTTCTTCATTCAACTTTTATAATTCCCTAGGTAGTATTTCAATCCGTGGTAGCAAATTAATATGATTACCAGTATGACATTTTTCAGCTGCGTAGAAATGTGATAGGTGGGCTACGAACATTTACTGTACCCGATGTCTTAGTAAATGGAACGACTAAGAAATCTTTCTCTTGTTTCAGTTATTAAACTGCGGCCATGCTGGAGTAGCCACCGTCTTGAAGAATTTCAGCCGAATGAATCAACCCCAGTGCTTATTATTTTATTAATATCTTATTTGTGTTTTGTAAAGCCTGGTACTTACTTTATTGGTCTCTATTGCCGAACCGCTAGATTACGGGGACGTAAACACACTAAAATCGGTTGTCAAGCGGTGGTTGGGGGACAAACAGTTACATGATGATACGCACGCATAGATATATTCATAAGACGGACTTCTTTTAGTTTGCGTCTCACAAATGCACTCACATCGCTTGGGTCAGCTCGTGAGTTTAATAAAAGAGACTTGCCCAAGATGCCACCCAGTGGGACTGAACCCAGACCTATGTGGTTAGGAAGCAATCTTCTTACCACATAGCCATGCCTAATGTATGCAAATAAATTCTAATTCAAATTCCTACCTTAATATATATATGTATATATATTAGAACAATCAATATACATACACATTTAGCAAAGTTGCTAGCTTTCCAACATATTACTAGATTGAAGCGTATCAAGGAGTGGTGAAGGAGCATATTAAAGGAAGTTGCCTCTTGTTTAACGAAGTCTTCCGCCAATATAGAATAACAAATGCAACCTCGATTTTCTTAAATTTATTAGAAAGAATTGTCCAACCATTCACAAAGGATGTAAGGTATTGAAAAACAATGATATTGAATCAGCAACAGGTGCACAAGGCATCTTGATAAAATCGCACACGCACACACGCACACACACACACACACACATGCACACACACTCACACCCACACACATACACACGCGCATGTATACTCACAGCTATATAAATGATGAGGTAACGAGACCAACATACAGAAATGTAAATGCAATTTCAAGATGAAGGATAACTGCTCGTTTCTTGGTAAGTTCCTTAGCAACGGAATCGTATTCACAGCTAAAGTTTCTTCCCAAGAGGTTAGCAAGTGAAAGGAAATGATCCGTAGCAATAAGCAAAGCTATTGCCTAAGGCATTTCCATAACTATAAGAAATTCATATGAGATTAAAGTAAAACTATATAAACTGCCTTAGCTTTATCAGAATACTTAGCCAGGTTAAAAGATATGGTAAAGATATACCTATTGAATGGTCAAACTTCAAAATTACCCATGCCACCTAAAAATAACACAGCTGGCCAAATTATGTTGATATGGTATTTCAATATATCAAATATAAATTAAAAATACGAACGGTAATCATATCAGAAATATTTTCTAGCTGTTTTAGTGAGATCTACCAGAGAAGACTAGAAAACACACACTTACTCTGAACACAGAAAACTGTTATTTTTAAAATCATTCCTCGCTCAGATTCTACCTGGAGAATACTTGAACCAAGAGAAAATCTAAGAGCGAAGCGAGGAAGTGATACAGATATAAAGAGAAGGAAAGTTTATGACTGGTGAGAGAAAACAGTATTTCGTATTTTCTCAACTGTAGAACGTTTTGACTAAATTCACATTACTTAACAATAGGAGGGTATTATCTCTAAGTAGGGAGTTCTAGATGCGAGGCACAGTGTAGAACTGTAAGATGGGAACATACTGTAAGTTTTCATTATTGCAATACGCTGCAATGGGATAGTTCATTCTTTTCGAAGGGAAATGCCTGATCATAAACCAGAAATTCTCTTCTCTATAATACGTCGTAGTTCAGAATCCGATTGCACACATGCACACATGCACACGTGTATGAGTATGTGTATATATGTGCATGTGTTTCTTCATTCATACAGACATATTTATATATATATATATATATATATATATATA
>NC_068983.1:20674518-20676348 GCF_001194135.2 Octopus bimaculoides
ATATATATATATATATATATATATATATATATATATGTGTGTGATGGGGAGTGGCACTGGGTGGATATGGTGGTTTACATCTTTTAGCATAAGAGAGAATTTTACTATCCACAGTAACTGCTGGGAATTTATCTTTAGATGTTGAAATATATCTCAAACATATTTTAACTAACCTAAAGATACGTACACCTGAACAGTGCTAAGTGCTGTTACTGCTTAAGACACACATACACACACCTGCCTTTCTCGAAGAGCATTGGGTACTACGTATTCTACACAGTAACTTACTGTTTCTTATTTCTTTACTGCCCACAAGGGGCTACACACAGAGGGGACAAACAAGGACAGACAAACGGATTAAGTCGATTATATCGACTCCAGTGCGTAACTGGTACTTATTTAATCGACCCCCGAAAGGATGAAAGGCAAAGTCGACCTCGGCGGAATTTGAACTCAGAACGTAGCGGCAGACGAAATACCGATAAGCATTTCGCCCGGCATGCTACCGTTTCTGCCAGCTCGCCGCTGATGCTTACTGTTTCTGCCACATCAGGTTTAATAGTAGAACATGGTGTAATAATTACACTTCGTTCGAAAGGTAATAGTAATTTAAATTAAATATTTTTACCATATTTTCCTTTACATTTTAATAAGTGCGATATTCAGTCTCTTAGAGTGAAGCGGTCAGTAAAACAGAAAATAATCCTTTCTACTACAGGCACAAGGCCTGAAATGTTAGGGGCATGATAAATGGATTACATCAACTCCAGCGATCGACTGGTGCTTATTTAATCACCCACGGTGGACAGAAAATAATAAGACGATTATACATCAAATCTATCTTACATTTATAAAGTATTTTCTTGAATGTTCAGAATTATTTTTAGTAATATGGTATTAGAGAGCGTTGTAAAATGGTAGAGCCGATAGAGCATCAAACAATTTGATTTTACTTTAGAGATGTCACTTTACGCTCGGATTTCGAAATCTGCTAGCTTCAAGCTTACCGTTCATACATCTTAACTGATGAACTATTTACTTTCAAGTTCTGAAGTCAATATGGTACAATGCCATGTCTTCTTTAAAGTGTGTGGCTTCTAACCAATGTTAGGAATCAATACTGTAGATATGATGTAATAATATATATATCGTATGTATTTTGTATCTCAATCGCAAAGATTATGCTTTGAGACAACGCTTCATCAGATGGAATTCACTTCGTAATATTATAGCTGTACCGATTCTAATATGGTTGGGTGGCAAAATTAACATTACCGTAATAGAAAAACATTCTATTTGCCAATTTTCTGACAGAAGACGGTTCAATATCCATCGTTACGTTTCCTTAGCAAGCTAAGAAGTTTGCTGACTATAGATAAAAAAAAGAAAACGATCCGAAAAAGAAAAACAAACATTTAGCGATGAGACTGTCATTTAAGTGCTTACTTTCAAGATTTTTTTTAATACAAGTAATAAATTCCGATTTTACAGACAGTTTTCTAATTTCAAGTATGAAGACGATGTGCTTTTAAGTTGGCACACTCGAAAACAAATTATAAGATGCGTCACTTCTTAAATTATCAACTTCATAAATCATTCACATTAGAAAGGATAAACTTGGATATAATGTTTTCGAAATGATTCATGAAGTGCAAAAGAGAAATGTAAAAAACTTATAGAGAGTGAGGAAAGGGAGGAACAGAGAGGAGGAGATTTAGAGAGACTGACAAAGAGTAACTGCAAGAAAAATATTGTACAGAAGTTGTGTGAAGGTGAAGAACACTTGAATGCACGAAGACAAACGGTGTTTCAGAGAGGATTATATATATA
>NC_068983.1:20676760-20680152 GCF_001194135.2 Octopus bimaculoides
TATATATATATATATATATATGCACACATGTTTCATTACTCCCAATGAATATATATGTAATATATATACATATATGTCTGCATGTATGTATATATATATGTACATGTATGTACGTATAATGTATATATCAGCTATGTATATATATATATATACATATATATATATATGTGTGTGTGTGTGTGTGTGTGTGTGTGTGTGTGTGTTTATAAACATATATGCATATATGTATGTATTTGTATACATACATGGGCATATGTAAGCGGTATAGAGTGAGTCACACAGTAAATCTATGTATGTTAGCGACAAGATCAATAGTGTATCAGCGTAAAACAGAAAGAACAGTTAGGGGAGATAAAAGGAAAAGGAAAATCAACACTAGAACAAACTAGTTAAAAATACACAATAAAGGGAACGAAAGTATCTAACTTTTAGGATTGAATACGCATACAGCTGCATCAGTAATTGAATATCAGAATTAAGGAAAATGGTTGATGATAGAATGCCAGTTAAAATGCATGCCGTAAAAAGGTCGTCAGGAATCCTATACAGAGTGAGGGAGCAAATGTACCCACATTTTAAATTTCTTAATGAAAATATAATTTATTTCAATATATTATTCCGATTGCACGCTTAAGTGAAAATACGTTTGAATATTCTAAATTAATTTGTCTCTTTTCTTCATAACGTATCTATGTATGTGCGTACGTATCTACGCATGTATGTATGTATGTATGTAGGTATGTATGTATGTATATATGTATGTATGTATGTTTGTATGTATGTATATTTGTATGTATGTATGTATGTATGTATGCGTATACGTATATATACGTGTGTCTGTGTATGGATAAATCTAGCTTTCATGTAAAACTTCATTGAATCCGTATGCACGTAGAAATTTTCCCTACTTTACTTCGTCTCTTTCTTTCTTTCTCTATCTACTGCAACCTCTCATAAAAGTCATTCTCTAATAGTAACAGTCACATTATATCTTAGCTATAAGCATCGAATTCCCAAAGTTACCTAAGCTGTCGCTCTCAACGTGAAATTTTGTGTAAAAACTGAAAAATCCTATGCATTAATTAGATTTCTTTCAATTATTCATATTTTAGGAATTTGTAATCAATATGGAAATTTTGAAATAATTCTCGAATGTAGATATCATAAAGATCGTATTTCACATGTAACTTTATTACTGATTGTCATTTAATTTCGATATCAGTAAGATAAATAAACGAAATCGGTGAGCTGGCAGAATCGTTAGCACGTCGGACAGAATGCTTAGCGGGATTTCGTCCATCTTTACGTTGTGAGTTCAAATTTTCCCGTGTTTGACTTTGCTTTTCATCCTTTCGCCGTTGAATTATTATCTCAGATAGTTCTGAAATGTCTTTTTTATGTGAGAGAATAATTACGAAGATGATGATCGCATTCATAATACCGATGATAGCATTCATAATACCGAGGAAGAATTGTGTAAAGGAAAAAAAAAAAAAAAGGGTTTTAGTTTTGTCTTTGAATTTCGCGTCGGAACGTGACTACCTAAAAGTCGTAGACGGAACGTTCCACATGCTTATAGCTTAATTTGTCATCGATCGTTTTCTATACGCATTGATCAATAGTACCGGAAAAATATGAGATGGGATTTTAACAAATAATTGCAACTGTTTTGTCAGATAAGGAAATAATGAATCTATCCTTCTTCAAGATATTGAGTAAGCTGTAACTGAATAATATTGAAACCATGTTGTTTCTAGGTTTCGCATGACAAAGAATTTAGCACAAAGCTTGTGTTTTGTCATTTGTTTAAAACGTTTTATTAATGATAACAATAACAATAGTGGAGTAAATTGCAAAAGTCAATTCTAATTTTTAAAATATTGCATGAATTAATTTTAAGAGACTGAAAAAATTCTACGAACACTTAAATATCAAAACTGTCATTACTGTTATGACTTGGTTGTTTTTTATTTATCTATTTAATTTTTTTTGTGATAGAAAATATTTGTTCCCGAAAACTTCCTAGAGTAATACATGAAAGATCGATCAACTTAATATTTCACATAAGTAGCGTGCATTTAATGAAATAACATTTAATGAAAAATTACAATTCCGTTGTGTTGAGCTCAAATACTTTTGATAATTACTTCTTTTGAAGAAGGAAAATATTATAAACTTGAAGCATAAATTCGAAAACATCGGTTTGTTTACTCATTTCTTTTAAAGATGATTATTGACTTCAGGGACACAGAAAATTTTATTTTGAAAATAGGATATGATATTTGAAATGCCAGAGTATTTTAAGCAGACTAATTTATACACATAATATCGGATTACATTAAATGTTATGACGGATCATCGCATAAAGTGAAATAAAGTGTCTTGCTGAAGGACACAACGCGTCACCGGAAATTGGACTCACGTGCTTACGATCGTGATCTGAATACCCTAACCACTAAGCCACGCGCCTTTACGACCCTTATATATATACTTTGGATGGGTTCAGCTTCAGCAGCAATGTAATAAAACTGTCATCATAGGAGTTTCTCGGATACTTTAAATGGCATAAAATATTCTATCGTGTAATTAAAATTAGGGCTCTCTATGTATGCATTTCAATACAGAAAATTAGAAGGGTTTGGAAATACAATTACCTCTACTAGTCGTAATAATTAAAGAGCTTACCCCACTTCTCGGAACAAACCTTTTACGGATTGATAATATACAAATAGTTGTAAACCAGATTATGCTATACTTACGTATTTAAAATTGTTTCATGCACTTCTTAACCTTATTAATGGGGTAACAGAATATTATTGCTATGTGATACATGTGTTTTCCCTGTAACTGATAAATATTTTAATGATGCTCCTCTGCCTTTAGAAAGTAGGATGAGTTTGAGACTGTAAGATATTATTTTCTACTCTAGGCACAAAGCCCTATATGTTGGGGAGGGAGCCAGTTGATTAAATCGCAGTACGCAACTGGCACTCAATTTATCGACCTCGAAACGATGAAGGGCAAAGTCGACCTCGGCGGAATTTGAACTCGGAAAGTAAAGACAGACGAAATACCTATTTATTTACTGCCCACAAGGGGCTACACACAGAGGGGACAAACAAGGACAGACAAACGGATTAAGTCGATTATATCGACCCCAGTACATAACTGGTACTTAATTTATCGACCCCCGAAAGGATGAAAGGCAAAGTCGACCTCGGCGGAATTTGAACTCAAAACGCAGTGGCAGACGAAATATCGCTAAGTATTTCGTCCGGCGCGCTAACGTTTCTGCCAGCTCGCCGCCTAATGAGACTAAGATATTATACTAGGTATCATGTATGATTAGCCTAGTATTCTTTGTATTATAAATGTCAATACACATCAATATA
>NC_068983.1:20680511-20683844 GCF_001194135.2 Octopus bimaculoides
TATATATATATATATATATATATATGTATATATGCAGCGAATAAAATATAAAATAAGACTAACTTCCGTTGAGAATATTCTTCATTTTCTTTTACAGAATCTGGCTAAAATGTATCCACTGAGAATTTTGTTAACCGGAAATGTAATTGAATATATGGGGGAAAGCTATTAAATTATAGTTTTAGCAGATGTTAAGAGATCTTCTTTGTAAAGAAAACATATACACTTCGTACTAATATCAATTAGAGGATAGCATTTCGCAAACGCATAGGCCACCCATTTTGATTCGAAACCTGGTTGAAGTCTGATAAAACTGTTTGTTTGTATGTTTGGGAGAGAGCATATGGGTGTAGCTTAATGATAAACGTACTTAAGTGTGCGTAAATGTGGTTCGGAGAAAATGCACGTCTAAAAATATCACAGATTATTTTTTAATGGGCGAAGTTATTTTAAGAATGCATTTGCTGTCTCTGAAGTACATATTGACTATTGTGTTATAATGCCTAAACAAAGAAGCCACGCTAAATTAGTAACTTGATAATGGTGCATCAGATGAAGTGAATTGGTTTTCTTTCCGAAAGTGCTCTTACTCTATTGCAATCATCCATATATTATGTAATTAGTGTTAGGTAGTAATTGTTAAAAATTAACATAATCAATAACTACATTATTTTATAATTACTTCCTATTTACTGATAACGAAATTAGTTTTTTTGTTGTATTTCTAATTAGTTGCAGAAATATTTCTGGTACTTATAAATATGGATATCAATTCAAGTGTGTATGTGTGTGTGTGTGTGTGTGTGTGCATGTTCTTATGTGTCTATGTGTGTGTGTATAACCTCAGGAGTGCGTTTATATGTATATATGTGTATATGTATACGTATATATATATATATATATATATATATATATATATATATATATATACATATATATATATATATATGTATGTATGTATGTATGTATGTATATAATATGACTCTCTTATTATTCTAGTTAATTATTCATTGTAGCATTTTAACAGACCAATTAACAAAGATATATTTTTACTCCAGATCATCGTTTCTCAAGTATAATATTTTCTAGTATTTTTCTCTTTTTTTTTCTTCTTCTTCTTTTTGTGTGGAAGCATATGCAGCAACCAAAAAAACTAAGCGAGAGCTTAAAGACATACGAGGTCGACTTTGCCTTTCATCTTCTCAGGGTCGATAAAATACGTACCAGTCGGGCGCTGGGATCGATATAATCGACTTACTACCATCCCCGAAATATTCATTAAGGCGGTGAACTAGCAGAATCTTTAGCACACTGGGCGAAATACTTTGCAGTATTTCGTCCGTCTTTATATTCAGTTGAATTTCCGCTGAGGTCTACTTTGCCTTTCAGGGTCAACAAAATAAGTAACAGTAGAGTACTGGGTTTGATGTAATTGACTATCCCCTTTCTCCAAAATTACTGGCCTCGTTCCAGAATTTGGAATTATTTTTTTAGTAATCACGCTGCCAAAGAATTCTTGCAATGTAAATTTGACAGATAAATACAGTCGTGTCGTATTTCGCGTATACTACTATAAATAGTAATAATATGCACTAATCCCGCGCAATATTGCGGTTCACCTATCGCGGTTTATTATTTATGCTTACATCGATTCATCTTTGGTGCTGTTTTGCATTTATAATAAAATAAATATAAACAAATTAAAAAATAATTTTAAAAAAAAGATATACAGTACCGTTCTGTCTCTACTTCACGGATTTACACCTATCGCGGGTGGTTTTGGAACGTAACGCCCGTGATAGTCGAAGGATTAGTGTACTCTATTAGTGTTGACCAGACATGATCTTTGATGAAACTGAAGCCACATCTTAGACGAGTTAGTTCTATGAGTTGTTTCTGACTAAACGGATAAAGTGTATGCTTTGTGCATGTTGGTTTCAAAGGCCAGTGATATCAGTACTCAACTGGTACGGATTTTATCGACCTTATGAGGATGAAAGGTAAAGACAGACAATCCCGGCAGAATTTGAACTCAGAACATACGAAAAGCTGCTAAACTCAGACGTACGAAAAGCTACTAAACATTGTAACCGGTATGCTAACGATTCTGCTAGTTCGCCGCCTTATGGTTTATACATAGTCTACTCTTTCATAGTTAATGCAAATACAAACGTACACACAGAAACACACCTGCGCGCACACACACAGACGCTCACACATGCTTGTACACATTCATGTTTAGGCATATGTTTAACTTGCAGTTCCCATTTTATCTCTCTCCCTCTCTGTACACACAAACACAAACACCCACACGCTCACACACATATTTGTATGTATATATAGGCAAATAGAATCTAGAATTTGTGTAACTCATGAAAGGAACCCGTTTTCATCGATGATTTTCTTAAACGCTTTACAAAATTCCGCTGGTACTTTTTCGTCAGCTGAAGCACTTTCACCTTGCTTCTTAATGGAATGATAACTTCTTCGCTCCTTTAATCTCATGAACCATCCTTGACCTGCCTTGAACTCTACATCTTTCTCATTTGGATATTTTCCTTCATGTCCTCAAACAAAGACAACACTTTCTCTTGAATGATTTCTTGACTAATAGTAACACGCTGATGATTCAACTTAACAATCCAAAGAGAAAGAAAACTTTCCATTTCTTCAAAAATTTTCCCTCTTTCCTAATTGATGCTAGAATTCTTCATAACTGAGGCCCCGGATTTGATGTGTGCTAAAATCTTGTCCTTATTGTGTACAATCGTCGATGCAGTTGTCCGACTTATCCCAGCCAGTTTATCTTCCAACGTTATAGCATGACGCTTAGCACTTTTACTATAAATTTTCTTAGGAGCCTTGAGGGCAAAAAATAAAGTCACAAATGAATGAGAATGAGAAAGTAGTCGATAAAAAATTAAACAAATCCGAATTCAAAACAATCGCGGGAATAACGAGGGGCAGTAGATATTGGAACTACAGTGCAATGTGAGCTCCGACAGACCGATAAATAAGACAACACAGCTGATTTCATGAGTTCGTCCACTATGCTACGCTACTTTATGGTGTGTATCTTAACATTTTATTGTACGTATTTTAATATGATTTATATGCTTTTATTATCTATTGTATAGTAACATGATTTTATAAGCTTTTAACGGGTTTCTGGTGATTTTGCAATTCCAATATTTGTTGCGGACAGACGTTAAGTCGAGTAAAATGACTTAACTTGATTTTTATTTTTCCACATATTAGTTTTAAAAACCGATGTATAATCGAGAACCACTTAAATCGAAACGACTTAAGCAGAGGTATGCCCGTAGATATATA
>NC_068983.1:20683913-20684810 GCF_001194135.2 Octopus bimaculoides
TATATATATATATATATATATATATATATATAGATAGATAGATAGATAGATAGATAGATAGATAGATACAGATGTGTCTGTGTGTGTATAGCACTAATATAGCTACAGGTATTTCTATATGTATGCATTTTATGTATGCATACATACATTTGTTTGTTTGTGTGCATGTGTCCTGCAGACATAAGGAAAAAAAAGTTCTACTAAATTTAGAGAGAATTTTTTCATATTGTGTTTAGGAAAATACTTAGACACCGCCATTTAGAATAATTTATACGGGGGAACACGAAAGCAAACAAACAAAATGAGCAGAACACTCCACTATGTATATATAGGCAAGTAGCATCTAGAATTTGTGTAACTCAGGAAAAGAATGAAAAACAAAACGAGAATATAGGTAAAAAAAAAAACAAGAAAAAAAACACAAAGGACATAACCAAAGTGGAACACTACAATATACAAGAGAAAAAAGATCGAAATAGAACCTTTACATGGTCAGTAACCTGCAAGACTGCACATACACGGAATAAGTTCATATGAAAGCTGGGAATCGCTATAAAGCAGGGTAGATGCAGAAATAGAATGTATTATTTTAGTTACATAAGATCAAAGGTTAGTCATTAAAAAACTACTAATGTAATATAATAAAAGAAAAAAAATGAACTGCAGTATGTATGTATGACTACATACGAAAACAATCGACCGGCATATTTTCGGTTGATCAATCCGAGCAAACGACAGAATATGTCTACAGGCAGAACTAGGTATGACAATTGAGTAGAGACTTACAGATAGTTCTGCATCGAATCTCAACAAAAATAATACGAGCAGGTGCTAAATCCAATATGTGACGATGATACATTTACGGTGCATTGATACACACACACACACACACACACA
>NC_068983.1:20684875-20690005 GCF_001194135.2 Octopus bimaculoides
TATATATATATGGATAAAAACTTATGCAGACTATATCTTGTTCAAAGAACAGAAGAAAAAATATATATATGTATATGCACTGATACTCATATCGATCGTTTTTTTTTTCTCTTCTGCGAATGACTAGGCAGGAAGTTTAAAAAAAAAACACAACTGAAAGCATCTAGCTTACAAAATGAAAATATACAAGATGTGGAGTCTGAGTGAAAAAGAGGTACCAGTAATAACTGGCGCACTGAAACCGCTCCCCAGAATATAATCATAATACACAATGGAAACGAGAGATTCAAAGTTAATAAGGCAAATCAAGCAACGTACATACGTACGTTTATACAGCTGTGACAGGCAATTTGTAAAAGCAGTTCAGGTTGATGAATATATAAAAATGTATCCTTTCTACTGTAGGCACAAGACCTGAAATTTGCAGGAGAGGGTTAGTCCATTACGTTCCCCCTAGTGCTGAAATGCTACGTATTGTAGCGAACATGAAATAAATGTGCTGGGAACCACTGTTGGAAACCGCAGTGAAAAGGTTGGGAACTAATGCTTTACATTGTTACAAGGAGATACATGTTAAAACATGGAAGATTTACTCTTATAATGAAAACAAACAATCGCATTTCTTTGAAATTTAAATGATTCGTAAGATATCTATGTATGTATATGTTTTAGGACGTGTTTCTGTGTGCTTCTATGCAGTTATATGATCGGTTTGTGGAGTGTGTTTATGTGATCATATGTCTGTTAAAATCGTTTGTCTATTCTAATGTCTGTTGAATCGGCATGATGACTTTCCATTCTGTTTTATCTGATTCGGAAGGAGTGATATTCGTTGTTTCACTCAACTTTTGTAGTCATGTACCTATACACTCCTGAAAGTCTAGGAAGATACGAGATGATTCAAACAGATGTAGACTTGTGATGCAAACGTAGCAATAACCATTGATATCTCTCTGCATTCAAGTCATTTTAACGGTTGCTGACTCACGTGATACGAAGTTAGAAGAAAACGCGCGCACACTAACACACACACACACATACACATACACACACACATACACGTGTGGGCAGGGCGAGGGTAAGGTGAAATGCAGGCACACGTTTCATTGTTTCTGTAACTTTTCCATTGTGCTCAATACTCGAATAACTTTTTTAAGTTTTAACTTCTTAAGAAAAAATTCTTTGTATTCGTACGTGAGTTCGTTGCGGTAGTTTGTTTGAAACATCATCTTTTCCAAACATTTGTTGTCATACGTAACATGATGACTTTATCACATTTTTTAAAAACTTTACCTTTTATTTTATTATTTATTTATTTATTTTTGCTGTAGGCAGTATCTTTGTGATTTTCATCATTGCATTTATATGTTATCAGTCAAGAATTTATTTTCTTTTGTGACTATCACATATTGCTTCTGAGTTTAGTTTAGTGTGGTTTTATATTACGAACATTACATCTTCCATTAATCGGTACATATTTCTGGGAAATTCTGCACCCATATATGGATCATATACTACTATTTTGTTTTAGCACTGAAAGGTGGGATGCATTATAATTGATCACTGTTGTAAGTAAATGAGGATCCGTGAATGAGTCGTACTTATATGGTCAACATATAATTTCGTCGTGAATTTTACATTTCTAACGTTAGTAATATAACTTTTAAGTCAAATTAGTCATTAGTATCTTATTAACAAGTTTACATATCTCTGATTAATGTTGATCAGAATATCTATAATTTAATATTTCCATAATACATTATTAGTGTTGATTTATAATTAGGCATAATCCATATGTATCTGATTGATATAAATACACTTGGTGTTGATTTTCTTAGTAGTTGTCTTACGAATGTCCATGTTGCGGTGTATTTCTTCGTGTATTGTTCTATGGCTTGGTCTTTCAGAGTTTTAGAACACTCGATCTTCTTGATTAGTGTTTGTTTTCTTTATTTAATGCTTCGTTTATGGAAGAGAATCTAAATATAATTCTAAGTAAGGATTTTACCAATGCCATTTTGTATCCGTGCGGACATTCACTATCTCCATGTAAGTATATGTATTTATTCGTGATATGGTGTAAACGGGCGTGATACATCTGTTGTTATCAATCTGAATGTTTGTGTCTGGCTCCATTGCATGGGTAGAAGTTGTGTTCGTATTCATGTGGATGTCTTTCTCTATCTTCTCAACGTCTTCCATCAGTGCGTTACAACATTATTCATAGTGTATATCGAATATTTATGTCTTATCATTTTTCTCTCTATTGCTGCTACGTAAGACTTGTAAACTGGGGCCCTAACAGAGAACCAACTGTTACGCATCCTATTCGATTTTATGTATTGCCATGTGGGTATGTATGTATTCAATAAATCGAACAAACATTCGTTCAAGTAAGGGAGAATTAGATGTATCAGAAAATCGAATAGGTCATTTAAATACATCTACGAGACTGATTCTAAGTTCACCTTTACTGTCTAAATCAGGCAGAATTAGCACAAGTAACTCCGAAACTTATTTAGAATATTCAGCTGATACGATCCAAATTTTACTGTCTAGTGGTATGTTTACCATTTTTTAATCAGATCAAAACAATCATTTGTCTTATGAAGCAGACTCAATTACCACATGAAACATGTTTACCTCTCGTTTATATGTGATATGATACACTAAAATCAAGCGAACCAACCCAATAAACTCCGACGAAGCATGATCTAAAATTCTCTTTTGATGTGGTGTATAGTTGCTACTAATGTAAACATAAAGTGTATTGACTGGCCTAGATATGAAAAATCGTTGCATATTTCGAAGAGATTGTATTTAGATAATGACACATGAATACATCAAACAGATTTTTATCCAGGTGAAAATTGTCAATAAAAATGTTAATTCATTAATACTCCTTTGCTGATCAATCTGATGAGGATAGAATAATAATGACTTTTGATTTTAGTTATGGTAATATTTTGTTTAGTTTGCTAGAAGCCGTGCTGCTGCTGTCATTTTCTATAAACACTGTTTCAATTAACCATTGTCCTTTTTCGTTGCCGCTGTTGATGCATTGCAGGAGAATGACGACTTTGATAGTTAAAAGTGATGTTTGACCTCTTTGCACAGAACATAATAAAATTTAAACACTTTTAACTATGCAGTTCTTATTTGTTTTCCAAATATCATAATAATTTCAGTCTGTGTTTCTATTAACAGGGAACATAACTAGTACAATTTTATCGATTCGCAGCAATTGTCGGTAAAATCCACTTGGATGGATTTTAAACCTACAGAAATAGCTGTAATGTACTTACATACGTACATGTGTATCTATGTATGTTTAAATTAAATTCTTTGTAAGGGACTTCACCCGGTCGCTAACAATTCGAGGAGGATTTTTGAGTTAAGAGAGTTTAAACATGTGATTGAGTTTGTGTGTTGGTTGAGCTGCTAGTCCACGCACCTAAATGTGTGCACATTTTTACCGAATGAATCTGAGATGGAGAATCTTTGGATTTGGAGTATCCACGTCAGTTTCTTTTACTCTTTCTTCGGAATACCTAGTATTTCTAGGTTTCTATGTAAATTTGTTGCTACGTATATATCTATCCATACATACATACATACATACATACATACATACATACATACATACATACATACATACATACATTCATTCATACATACATATATACATGTCTGTTTGTCTGTCTGTATGTATGTCTGTCTGTCTGTATGTATGTATATCATTATTCAATTTATTTCAAGATTTCTTGCTAATAGAGAAAGAATCGGTTTCTAACCTGGATCCAAGGCTTCTTAATTGGAATTTCAAAATCATCAGCAGGGTACTTTTGTTTGTTTGTTTTTTTTGTATGTATGTATGCATGCATATATGCATGTATGTATTATGTATGTCTATATGTATGTACGTATGTGTGTATGTATGTACATATGTGAAGATTTCTATG
Source organism: Octopus bimaculoides (assembly GCF_001194135.2). Taxonomy (NCBI): domain Eukaryota; kingdom Metazoa; phylum Mollusca; class Cephalopoda; order Octopoda; family Octopodidae; genus Octopus; species Octopus bimaculoides. The sequence goes on from NC_068983.1 coordinate 20,688,838, forward strand.
TTTTATGTATGTATTCTCATGCATAGAGTTACATATCTAGACATGCTAGTATATATTTAAATGAGATACTTCTGGAAAGTTTTACAGATTTTTACAGTTCCAGTGATGGATTGGATCTGTAGTCTTTGAATTAGCTTTCTCCTTTCTGGTTTTGAGAAGCCTAACTTCTCAATATTGGTATTTAGCCAGAGTGTTACATATGCCTGGGCCACAATAGTTACAGGTATCAAACCTGAATTTGTAATTTGGATCGAGTAGTGGCAAAATAATATACATTTCTTTATGTACATGAACTAAGGCGGTTAAGAGGTAAAAGGTTTTGCGGCATTTCATTCGTCTGTGCATTCTGAGTTCAAATTCCGCCGCGGTCGACTATACCATTTATCCTTTCGGGCTGAATAAAATAAGTACCGGCTGAGCACGAGGGTCGAGGTAATCAACTTACTCCATCCCCCGATATTTGAGGACTTTTACCAAAATTTGAAACCAACTATATTGATGATAAAGAAGCCCTCTTTTGCTGAATGACAGTGAAGTGTATTTTTATGCAAAATATCAATACCCTACGTCCATATGAATGTGTGTGTGTTTGTGTGTGTGTGTGTGTGTGTGTGTGTTAGGATAGGAGAAAGCAGGATAGACAAGATAGCATTCTAATAAATTCTACAATATTTACATGTGTTTCATTTGTGACCTCTAATGCGGTAGCCGTTTCTTTGATGACTGCACTGGAACGCTGAAACACCAAATAATCAAAAGAAAATATATAAATGGATTGAACTGTAATTTTTTCAGAAGATATGGTGTTTCAGTATTATTGTGCAATCGTCCACGAATGTATAACATCTATTATTACATAATATACTTCTATTCGCTAGTTAAAACACGCGTAGAGATTATGCAATTTATGATACTATAATAAAAAGAACCTTAAACTAGCGTTCGTGTTTTATTCTATTCTCGGATATATATATACTCTGTAAATTATTCAAAAGTATGCAGTACCAAGAGGAAATCGTAGAACAAATAGCGTTTAATACTATATCGGGTATTCAGATGGACAACGATTGCCATAGTGTTCTGAACATTGATTAACAGTCGTGTTATCTGATACGTCCGTACATACATACACACACACTTATATATATATATATATATATATATATAT
>NC_068983.1:20690530-20693636 GCF_001194135.2 Octopus bimaculoides
TATATATATATATATGGCGAGATGTGTATGTAGTATATTATATGTATACACCCATACGCTCATGCACCGTATTACATCGATGTGGTTACATGTGTTGAACACGAAAGGGATAGATTTCATACGCCAACACAAATTGATTCGCTATCGATAAGTCGATAAGTGGGCACATGTATATCAATACGAAGCATAAATATTAATAAATGCATATGCATCGATAGATAGCAAAGCAAATCTCTAGATCCATATGAATCATTAACTGAACGTGTTATTGTAGAAAATGCATGCGAACATGAAACGTATATCCTCTTAATAATGGTTGCAGACGCATGTATGAAAAATTGTACGTATCAAAATGTGAGCCAGAAACGTGTTGGAACATACAGCTAACATAGCACCAGTCTTCTGTGTACGACCCATGAATTAAAACTATATCGAATACTAGAGAATTTGGCAGCTGAAATGTTCGATCATTATGACGTAGGAGCTTTTCCTTTCTATCTCTGTTTCTTAATGTATATCCATCTATCTATTCAATCTGTTTGTCTATATATATATATATATATATATATAGTTTGTGGGCACGTGTTTCTGTGTTATGGGTGTATGCGTTGGGAAAGAGTAACTGGGGAACAGAGAAGAGATATCTAAATGTATTCCTTAAAATCTATATAAAGTATTTTTTTTTGTCATAGTTATAATCGTAAATTAACAACCTTGCATTGCTCTTTTTGTAATGACAAATGAAATTGTATATACGTTAACATAAACGATAACAAACATCACTCAAATTATTCTTCCTCTCGGATTTATTTTAATGCTTCAATCGAAAAATATGTCGGCGATATGGTGATATAAATGATTTAAATAACATCTTGTGATTTTGTCACCATTTACCATTATTCTTACGATCTGCAAAACACGTCTCACTTTTCAGAATTATCACCCCTGCAAGCATGATTACTTATTTCTTACGCGCTTATGTGACATTTGTACTGTTCCCTGTACTGTTCCTCTGGATCTTTCCTTGTAACTTAAACAGCTGTTAGTGTGAGTATTAGTTTATTTAGGTTCATTTACACGACCCTCTTATCCTGTTTTGTGTGTATGAATGAGAGATTTGGACAACACGTTCTCAGTTGCTTCACTGTGTTGTGACATGGTTTCATCGAGATATAACTTTGTTTTCTGCTTATGTTCACACTTCTGTACAAGATTTTGGGGGTAGATTTTGAAAAACTAATCACAAATGAAATCCAATGTGCCACAATATCAAGTCCTAATTCTAGATGGAGAGGAGAGGAATTTCGTTAACAGGCAACGACTTCGAATTCGGGAGTAGCTATAACGTTCTGTGAGAAAGTTTGACGCAAGCATTTCCTGATGCTTTCTTCTTTTCCCTTTCTTTCCCCCTTTATTTCTTCCTCTTTCACACACACACACACACACACACACACACACACACATATACACACACACACGCTGTCTCTCTCCCTCGCTTTATAGGTGTGTGTGTGTGTGTGCGTGCGTGTATACCGCTTGACAACATCTGTTGCTTACCTCCTCGTTACCCAACGCTTCGGTAAACGTCACCGATAGAATAACTACCAAGCTTTATAAAAATATATCCTAGAGTCGAATCAATTCTTCAAACCAGTGTACCACCATGCTCGCTATACGATGACTGAAATAAGTCAAACACACACACACACACACACACACATACACACGCACACACACTCACACATATTTCACGTAATCGACCAGAGTGTCAGATGTGGTTATACCTCGCTGGTCACAATGCATTTTGTATCGTTTAAGCTTTCGAATGATGCCACCCCTGCTAGCTAGGTGAGCTTTCTGTTTGGAGGCTACCTCATCGTAGTTAGGGTTACCTCTTTACAGCTGAGTGGCCTGGGGCAAGGTAAAAGAAAGAGTTTTGCTCAAAAGCGCATCCGCTCTAGGAGTCGAAACCACGGTCTCAAGATCTCGAGTGCAACATACCTTCCATCTAGGCTATGCGCCTTCGCACGCACGCGCATACACACACAGATGTATATATCTATCTATCTATCTATCATGACGTCTTCGTCTATAGGCCATCGGACAATATGCAATATGTTGTTTGCTCACATTTTCTTCACCTTCTGAGATTTTGACTTGTTTCCAAGGTCGATAAGATCTGTAATAAATGAATTTCTGAGATCGATTGGTGAAGGAAAATACAATATATTGGCGTATGCCTGCGCGTAGAATGAACATTCCAACATACATACATACATACATAACACTTTATTACATACCTGAATGTATGCAAAGTAAAATGATTTTACGTCTTAAATACATGCATATACGTGTGTGTATGTATGTATATATTATTATGTACATACATTCATACATACATACATGCCTACATACATACATACATACATACATACACACATATATAGAGCGAGTTGAAAAATCGCTTTTTCCTGGGCAAGTCTTCATATATAACGTGTGATCGTGTGTGTATCTCTTTGTGTGTGTGGTGTATGTTATGGTTACACAACGTGTGCCATTTTTGAACAATTGAAGGTAAAAAAATAAGAAACTGAAAGAAAATAACATCTCCCAAGACCGAGAATAACGCTGGAAAGAAGAGAGAAATATCTAGGAGAAGCTGTACTAGAACTTAATAATCGATCGATACAATTCGCACTTAAGGCCGTTAAGCAGACTAAACGATGTCTAATGCAGTGATTTGGTTTTCTAGTTTACTATTTAATCTGTTTTCTTTCTTGGGATTTCTCTTTCACATACACAGTTCTTTCTCTCCCTACTCCTTTTCCTTCTGTCTTGTTCTCCCTGCTTCACACAAGCTTAAACATACACCCCTTCTATCTATCTATCTATCTATCTATCTATCTATCTATCTATCTATCTATCTATCTATCTATCTATCTGAGTCTCATTCTATCTCTGTGCGACTTTCTGTCGCTCAATGTCTGTCCCTTTTTGAGTCTCCGTGCTTATCAAAGTGTGTGTGAGTGTGTGTGTGTGTGTGTGTTTGTGTGTGTGTGTGTGTTTGTGTGTGTGTGTGTGTGTGTGTGTGTGTGTGTGTGTGTGT
>NC_068983.1:20694270-20694931 GCF_001194135.2 Octopus bimaculoides
ATATATATATATATATATATATATATACATGTGCATGTATGTAGTTATTTATATTGCTTCTTTCGTTTATTTGATTTAGTTCACCGAATAATTCCACCTTTACCTGACCAGTTTCTAACTTTCTTTCACTTATTCATAACATTTTCCACATTTCATTCATCCGAACTTCTTTTTTCTCTTAAGTTTCTCTTTTTAATCTGATATATGTTTTCTCTCTTTCTTTGTACGTCATTCTTCACGAAATTTCACTCTCCACTCTACACATATATATATATATATATATATATATATATATATATATATATATATATATGCATGTTTGTGAGTGTATATATATATATATATATATATGTATATATGCTTGTGTGTAGAATTTATTTTTCACTATTTTGTGGTTTCTTTCAATGTATTCTGTCTTTCTTTCTGCTGTCCCTGTTTAACTGCTTTTATTTTCGCTTGCTCTTTTTCTTTCTTTATTTATTATTTTGTTTTGCTTCTTTCATTTCTTTCTATTTTCTTTACCATATTTCATTCCGTCATTATCTCTTTTATATTTTGCAGTTTTATTTCGTTTGTTTTTGTTGTTGTTGTTGACTTTTACATTTTAAATGTTTCCATTCGTATATTTAAATTCAGCGGGAAAGTAGGAAGGTAGGTGAAT
>NC_068983.1:20695306-20695824 GCF_001194135.2 Octopus bimaculoides
TATATATATATATATATGTATACATATGTGTATATACGTATAATATACCTAGTCTTCTTTACGCTGTTCTCTATGTATGTCGGTAGATATTTGTATTCGTTGGTTTAAGCAGTTAAGCCGTTCAAAGCCAAGAAATAGACGGCGTGAAGCGATAAGGGAGGAGAATCATAAAGAGAGTTACGGAGGGAAAACATTGGAACAAGAGAAAGAATAAGGTTCTATGCTTAAGAGAGTGTGAGGTGGAATTGGATTGTGAAAAGAGAGGCAGGGAGTGAAAAGAGAAATAGAAGAGGAGTAATACTAAGAGAATAGGAGTGCCTGGAATTACGTGTCTAGATATACGTAGATATATCATTATTGTAGATACACTACATAATCATATTACAGATACACGTATATTAACACACATATTATATATGTGTGTGTACGTTTGTTTGTTTGTTTATTTGTGTGTGAGAAAGATATATATATATATATATATATATATATATATATATATATATATATATATATATATA